>NW_023623124.1:0-4463 GCF_014905685.2 Nematolebias whitei | reverse complement strand
GAATCCGTGTTAAATGATGAATATATCCCAGCATCTGTTCATCTACAAACTGGTGGCCCGTCACGTGCTCATAAATGGACTGTAACTCGTGTACTAATTGATTTTCATGTTGGCATGTGTTGTAAAATAACAGTTTATCAGCTGTGCATGTTTACGCAGCGAGCTGGGGCTGCGCGCTTACAGCTTGGCTGTGCGTATTTACGCAGCGTGATGGAGCTGCGCGCTTGTGGTACGCTGGCGATGTTTTAAAGCTGGGATTGTGTCATTGAGTCTTGTGTAAGCTGAAATTGTACGCCTGTTATGTTAACTAAAAGCTGATGAGCTGTGGAAAACGTTGATTCTGTTTAAAAGTACTGAGGTTCTGCTGAAAAGACCAGGACTGTGGTCCAGTTCGGTTCTGTTGAGTTTGAACGAGTATTTTGAATAGATGGATACACGTTTTAATAGCTGAGCGCCGCCTCAGAACACAGTTAGGAGTTGATTTGTTACAATTTTTAACAGAAAAAGTGCATTTTGACAGTTTAAAAGACGAAAAGCTGACGAACTATTTTCAGGCTAAATCTAACATGCTGGCTAAAACGCTTTCCTGGTTGGCTGAATATTGCTGTTGCGTAGCGCTCTGATTTGCTGAGAAGGTTGAATGCGTGCCTACGTAACTTCCTCTCAACCCTGCTCTGCTTTTCATTGGTTGAGAAAGACCGTGTGTAACGTTCTCATTGGATGAGGGACGTGTCAATCACGCCACCCGGAAATGAAATTCGTTTTCATAGGGAATAAAATCTGCTTTTTAACGCTGAAAAGTGCATTAAAACTGTGTTCTGAAACGCTGTTTAAATTCTTCGATGTCTAATCGCTAAAGCTTGGCCACGTTAGAGTTTATAATCCGTCATTAAATGATGTTTTGAACAACGCTAGCGATGCTAAATTTTAAGCTAACAAGCTATCGACCGGATGAATGACGCGTCACGTCACTTCCCCCAAGTCGGAAATGAGCTTTACCGTGCTTAAAATCACTAAATAAAGCTGCCATATTGTCCCACAAAACTCATGTTTCATGATATAAAGTCTGATTGCAAAAATTTTGCCACGTTTGTGTAAAAAATCCGTTCAGAAGTCTTGGTTTTCACCGAGTCTAGCCGATGCTAATTTTTAGCTAACAAGCTAACGACCGGACGCCACAGGAAGTTATAGCACCCCTAGTGGACAACACAAACAGTGTCGGAGTTAAAATTGTTGAGGTCTTACTGACATCTTGTGGAGAAGACGTGGGATCACAGGTTTCACTTCGTTTTTAGGTAAAGAGTGAAATTAAACGTTTTATTTTTCTGTAAGGCAATTTTTGAGTTAACAAACTTCCTCAAAGCTGAATAAACACTGTTATCTTGCGTTTTAAAAGTTATGAAGGTATTTATGCAGGGAGCATTTACCAAAAAAAATTTTTATTCACTGATAAATCCTTGAGAAACAGGTACATAATAAAAATTTAGAAACTTTAAATAAGATACAGTTGCAGATATTCACAGAGTTGAATAGTTTACTCATTTTGCTAGAAGATAACGCACGTTTAATTGATAAATCACTACATAAGAGTAAACTTATCAAGAAAAAGAGATTTTTCTGATTTTCTTTTACCACCTAAACATTTACATCTACTATTTAATTTCTAAATAGCAGATAATGGCGGACGAAGAGGTAAACACTGACCCCTTACAATCCGAGGATGCGGTCCAGACAGCCTTACACATTTTAACAAATTCAATTATTGGCAAAAATTTGGAGGAATTGCAAGACCTTGATGACGATCAAAGACGTGAGGAGCTGCAGAGTTTATCAACAGCAGCTACAGTGAAGGAGGACACAAAATCAAGCCGCGTACGGTTAGCAAAAATCTCTCTGCTTCTGAAGGCGGAATTAGACCGTATGGTGGGAGAAAAGGTCGTGCTATTCAACGGATATACGTCTGAAAAAGAGAGGTGTGACGAATTGATGATTGAATCTGAGTTGCTGAAGCAACAAATTGAGGCTGATAAAGACCTCTCAAGGAAAGAGCTGTCAGAACAGGCTCAATCACATGAAGAGAAGTGTGCCAAATTGATAAATGACTCTGAGTTGCTGAAACAAAAGATTCAAACTGATAAGGACCTCTCAAAGAGAGAGCTGTCAGAACAGGCTCGATCATATGAGGAGAAGATTGCGGATAAGGAACGAGCGTACCAAGACGCGTGTGCAGATAACGATATGTTACAAGCACAGGTGCAGGCCGGATTAAGGGAGCTGGACGATTGCAAGGCAGACAAGGAGATAATACTCCGAAATTGGCTGACTTTACAACGTGAAAATAAGTCAACACATGAGCGCCTGACAGCTTGTGAGGAGAATTTAGCTATAGCTACAGAATGGATTTCTGTAATGGAGCAAGCTGATCTGAGAATCGAACGGGGTCAGCTACAACCGCCCCAGACAGATGCTGTTGCACCTCCTCCCCTTAGCCCCGTTTCAACACCCCCAACCCGGGGGATAAGGACGGGTCTGCACCCACTTGCACCTCTTCCTCCGGACACCAGGCAGTCACCTCCACCCCCATCTCGGGTGGTGGGGACAGACCTGCACCGGTATGCACCTCTTCCTCCTGACACCAGGCAGTCACCTCCACCCCCATCTCGGAGGGTGGGGACAAACCTGCACCAATATGCACCTCCTCCTACCAACCCTTATCAGTCACCTCCACCCCCATCTCGGAGGGTGGGGACAAACCTGCACCAATATGCACCTCCTCCTACCAACCCTTATCAGCCACCCCCACCCCCACCATGGGCAGTAGGGGCAGGCCTTGACCAGTCTGCACCACCAGTCACACAAGTTAGACCGGTGATACAGTCTCCTTCAATGGATGATTTGCAGAAAATCTCAAAATATGTACAACGCTTTGTTCCCGGGCCTATGGGGTCAGCAGGAACAAAAGCGTATCTCAAAGATCTGGAGTTCAGATTGAGGTCTTATCCTAATGCTACGACAGAGGATAAGATCAGTCTGATACGGCTCACTTCAGACAGAGAGGTGTTCACCTTCATCGAGCGTCTACCTGATGCAACGAAGAGGGATTACAACCTTCTGTGTGAAGCTTTGATCAGAGAGTACGACCCCTGCACGGGACCTGCTGGTTTTCCAGCTGCAGACAAGGTCACGCAGGGCAAGAATGAACATCCAAAGGTTTATTACAAAAGAATCTTCCAAGCCTATTTTGGTAACAGAAATGAGACCGGAATGGAAGAAGATGATGGTTTTAAGTTTGTGTTCAGCAAAAATCTCCACTCTGATTTTAAAAAATCAGTACAAATGATGGCAAATTTCAGAGAAAAATCCATCAGTGAGATTAAACAGTGTGCTGTGAATGTGTTTGAAGCATGTTCTCATGCTAAGACGCCCATAGAAGTGTTTCCTAGTGTAAAGGTTAAACCCCTCCCTCTTGAACTAGAAGGACGACGTGCTTCGCCGCCTCCTCCTAAGAAGAAAGAGAGAAAACAGTCTGTTCAAGCTAACAAACCGCGTCCTGAAGGTGCACGCTGGGACAAAAGGGCTCCTCTTTCAGAGGAAGACAGTGATTATCGAAAAAGGGGTGGGCGCAGGACGCAACGATATGAGAAACCATATCAGCAGGGGCAGTACGTAAAGGAAACCCCGCAAGACGTACCTGACCGTCCCCCACCTCGGATGAAACGAACCGAGGCGAAAAAATCACAAAAGTTCCAGAAACAAGGCCCTACACCTCTGAGCTCGGAAGAGACAGAGAAACTACGCAGGTTGTTAGAAACTTTGAAACACACTGACACGGGAACCCAACCAGGAGCACTTTGCAGTAATGTAATTCCTATTACATCTGAGGGCGCGAATGACAACATAACAGATGTCGGTGGAACACACCAGGACATAACTGTTGTTGCCTCAAACAACCCCTCATCAGAGGAAGGGGGGGTAAACACACACACGAACGATGACGAGTCATCGCAGGCTGAACACTCAGAAACAGCTTCTGCTGTGCTGACGGTTCAGGCAAACCAAAATTACACAGTTAAGGCTGAACGCGTGAAGAAGCGTCAGAAAAAACCCAAAAGGTTTCTGTGTAACTTTATCAGAAGGGGGGTCGCCAAAAAGGCGTACCTGTCAGTAACTCTCGAAGGTGTCCTCACACACGAAGCACTCTTGGACGGTGGGGCAGACATAACAATCATGTCAGCTAAACTGTTCGAGGAGCTGAGGACGGCCGCTGCCAGTGTTAACAGGATAATACCTCTCTCTGAATGTGCTATAGAAATGCAGGGTCTCTCAGAAATGAAAACAACCCTGACAGCTATAGCAATGGTTCACATGCAGATTGGCAATATGACACTGTACCACCCGGTACACGTGACTCATGTTGACTCATTCCCATTTTTGGTTGGCCAGGATTTTATAAATCGCTTCGG
>NW_023623123.1:0-4463 GCF_014905685.2 Nematolebias whitei | reverse complement strand
TGTCGTTCTGGGTTCTCGTTACAACTGGGTTGACCACACATACAACAGTAATGCTCCAGCCAGACCAAACCCAGAACGAGGCTCGGAACGACCAAGCCATGTCCTCGTCACCAACAGAGCGAGTGGATCAGATCGAAAAGATCCTCTTACTAATGGTCCAGCAACAACAACAAACTCAAACAAATCTACAGGAGCTGGGAGGTATGGTTTACTCAATTAAACAGACTCTCTCCTCTTCTCCTCCTACAGTCACAGCAGAAACCCCTGACAACAGTCATACGTGCACCTGCTCGGCGGGACATGCTTCGGAACCACAGTTACTGGTAAAACCGTCCGAACTTTTTTCCGGTGACCCAGAACAATGTGACGGTTTTCTTCTCCAGTGTGAGCTCGCGTTCAGCGGAGCCCCCAAACTCTACTCCTCAGATAATGCTAAAATCACCTACTTTACAAGCCAGCTCAAGGGTAGCGCACTCCGATGGGCGACTTCTTTTCTCCGTCAGCGTAATTTAGAAACCATTTCATTTAAGAGCTTACTCACAGAGTTTCGCAGGATTTTCGACAGGCCACTAGCGGGTCCTAATGCTGAGAAACGTCTCCTAGGTTTACGTCAGGGCCGGCGGCCGGTGGCCGAACACGCTCTCGAGTTCCGCATCCTCGCTGCACAAACCGGATGGAACGAAAGAGCGCTACAGGGTACTTTTCTCAACTCCTTATCTGATCCTTTAAAGGACCAGATCGCCGCTAGAGACGAGCCATCCAATTTTGACGCTCTCATTAATCTGGCTATTTCTATTGATGAGCGTTTCCGCGAGCGACAGCGGGAACGGGACTACAACTCCCAACGTACCGTGACTTCCGGTTCGGGTCCGTCACTCAATATCGTCCGTAGTAAAGAGTCGTTTTCGCCTCCAAAACCCCAAAATCTCGTTACTCACGTTTCGCCTACTTCACTCTCGTTGTCTGAATCAGAGCCCATGCAGGTGGGACGCACCCATCTTACTCCTGATATTAGACAGAAGCACCGTGAACAAGGTTTATGTTATTATTGTGGCCAAAATAGGCATCTTGTTGCTGCCTGTCCATTTCGGGGAAACGAGAACACCCACCAATAAAGAGGGAGATATTGGTGGGGACTTCTTCGCTCTCCCCATTAAGCAGAATGACCATAGCTACGGTCATCCAATGTAATCACAACCGTTTTACCGTCACCGCACTCATAGATTCCGGTGCTGAACAAAATTTAATTAGTCAGAGTCTGGTTTCCGAATTATCATTACCCACAGTAAAAATACCCACCGTTTCCATTACCGGAGTCACAGGCGATACATTATCTCAGGTCCAACACCGCACTAATGATTTGCATCTAATCACCTCCGGCAACCACCACGAACACGTCAGTTTCTTTGTATTCGACTCACCCCATGACCAAGTAATTTTTGGATATCCCTGGTTGAAGCTTCACAACCCACACATTAACTGGGAACTGGGTAGAATAGAGAAATGGAGCGGAAGATGTCTGAAACACTGTCTCCGCTCCGGAATCTCTAACGCCACACAACACGATACCACTATTGAACAGATCGATTTAACCTCCATCCCACACGAGTATCACGATCTCTCTCCTGTTTTTAGTAAACAGAGAGCCTTGTCCTTGCCGCCACATCGACCATACGACTGCGCTATTGACCTTTTTCCTGGTGCTCCCCTACCAGCTAGTCGTTTGTTTAACCTCTCCGGACCCGAGAGGGACTCCATGAAGGAGTACATTGAGGAGTCACTTGATTCTGGTATAATTCGCCCATCCACCTCCCCGGTGGGGGCCGGGTTCTTCTTCGTAGCCAAGAAAGATAAGACCCTCCGCCCTTGTATCGATTACCGGGGTCTTAATAACATTACCGTTAAAAACAAATATCCTCTTCCGCTCATCGACTCCATACACGAACAACTTCAATCAGCCACCATTTTCACGAAACTAGACTTGCGTAACGCCTACCATTTAGTTCGCATTAAGGAGGGCGACGAATGGAAGACGGCCTTCCGGACCCCGTTGGGTCATTTCGAATACTTAGTAATGCCCTTTGGTCTTACTAACGCTCCCGCGGTGTTTCAGGCATTAGTTAATGATGTGCTCAGAGACTTCCTAGGGGAGTTCGTTTTCGTATATCTGGATGATATACTTATCTACTCACATGACAAGGAAGAGCACATCAAGAAGGTCAGAACTGTACTTCAGCGCTTGTATGAAAATCAATTGTTTGTCAAAGGCGAGAAATGTGAGTTCCACACCTCATCTGTTTCTTTCCTGGGGTTTATCTTCGGGGAGGGACACTATCGTACCGACCCTGAGAAGATTAGAGCAGTGGTAGAATGGCCCATTCCTGAAACCCGTAAACAACTTCAACGTTTTCTGGGTTTCGCAAACTTCTACAGACGCTTCATTAGAGACTATAGTCGCATTGCCGCACCACTCTCCCAACTTACCTCTGTCAACAGAACTTTCAAATGGACTACAGAATCGGACACTGCTTTCAACAGACTCAAGCAACTTTTTTCAACCTCACCCATCCTTTGCCATCCTGACCCTAAACGCCAGTTCATCCTAGAGGTGGACGCCTCCGATACTGGGGTAGGTGCCGTCCTTTCTCAGAGATCCCTCAGAGACAATAAAGTGCACCCCTGTGCTTTCTTTTCTCGACGTTTGTCCCAAGCCGAGCGTAACTACGATGTAGGAAACCGCGAGTTACTGGCCGTCAAGCTGGCCTTAGAGGAGTGGCGTCATTGGTTGGAGGGTACGGAGACACCCTTCCTCATATGGACCGACCACAAAAACTTAACCTATCTCAGGGACGCTAAAAGATTAAACCCCAGACAAGCACGGTGGTCTTTATTCTTTAGTCGGTTCCATTATATTTTGACTTATAGGCCTGGTTCAAAAAATGTCAAGCCAGATGCCCTGTCTCGACAATTCTCTCCTCCAGATGGACCTGAACATGAGGAACATATCGTTCCACCTACATGCATCATAGGAGCTCTCACGTGGCCCATCGAACAAGAGGTCCGCGATGCCCACAAGGAGGAGCCCGATCCCGGCCTGGGACCCCCCGGAACCCTGTTCGTCCCCTCTGTCATGAGGGCTAAGGTACTGGAGTGGGTTCACACTAACAAGCTGTCTTGTCACTCAGGAGTTACCCGAATGTTGTCCCTAACCAAGTCCCACTTCTGGTGGCCAACGCTGACCCAGGACGTCAAAGACTTTGTTGCTGCCTGTGCCACCTGCGCACGCAATAAGACAGGTAATCAACCCCCGGCCGGACTCTTACAACCACTACCCTCACCTAGTCGCCCTTGGTCACACATATCAGTGGACTTTGTCACTGGACTTCCCCCTTCTGACGGTAACAGTCATTTTTACAGTCATTGACCGATTTTCTAAATCGGCTCATTTCATTCCTTTGGTCAAATTACCTTCTGCTCTCGAGACAGCACAAATTTTGATCCAGCATGTTTTTCGAATCCACGGTATCCCCTCCGACATTGTCTCCGACCGTGGTCCACAGTTTATTTCTCAGGTCTGGCGCTCTTTTTGTAAGACCCTAGGGGCATCCGCAAGTCTGACTTCAGGTTACCACCCACAGTCTAACGGCCAGGCTGAGAGGTGTAACCAGGAACTGGAGAACACCCTTCGTTGTGTCGTGGAGAGCAATCCCTCAGCCTGGTCTCAACATCTGGTGTGGGTGGAATATGCCCACAACGCACACAGGTCCACAGCCACAGGTATGTCCCCGTTTGAAGCCTCTCTGGGATATCTTCCCCCTTTATTTCCCAGCCTTGAGACGGACATCACGGTGCCGTCTGTCCAACACCACTTCCGGCGATGTCGACGCGTTTGGCTACAAACAAGGGCAGCACTTCTTCGCACCGCAGCACAGAACAAGAGGTACGCCGACCGACACCGTTCCTCTGCCCCGTCTTATCAGGTGGGCCAAAAGGTTTGGCTCTCGACTAGGGACATTCAACTGAGGAACATTCCCAGAAAGATGGCCCCACGATTCATTGGCCCTTTCACTATCACAAGAATCATCAACCCCACAGCAGTCCGCCTTCAACTCCCCAGCTCTATGAGGATCCACCCTACGTTCCACGTCTCTCAGGTGAAACCGGTCTCCGAGAGTCCTCTTTGCCCACCTACCGACCTCCCTCCACCCACCCGACTGATCGACAACCATCCCGCCTTCACGGTTCGCACCATTTTGGACGTCAGACGTCGAGGTCGGGGTTTCCAGTATCTCGTGGACTGGGAGGGATACGGTCCCGAGGAAAGATCCTGGATTCCCCGCTCATTCATTTTGGACCCAAGTTTGATCACCGCGTTCTTCAGAGCTCACCCCGAAAAGCGCCTCAGGTCGCCTGGAGGCGATTCTTGAGGGGGGGGGGTAATGTGAGAGTAGCTCTGCTGCAGC
>NW_023623122.1:0-4464 GCF_014905685.2 Nematolebias whitei | reverse complement strand
ACCCAATCTCGAACTACCAATCAGAAGATCGGAACCAGCCCAGAACCAGACCTACTCCAGAGTTTTACTTTATTTCACAATAAATCTTTTAACCCTCTCAGTGGTTGTTGTTGTTGTTTGCGATCCGGCCTCTGGTTCATGACAGTAGAATCTGGCCATTATGGATCCAACACCAACCCGAGAGTGGTGCTCTAAGGTAGAAGGGACTGTTAGTAAACTTGAGAAAGGGCTTCAGGAAATGGTTGTTTTTCTTCAAGCTTTGTCCCAACAGTCAAACCAAGTCATCAACCAAACCCTGTTGACTCCTGCACCAAGAGAACCACGGTTAGCCCCCCCTGAACATTTCAGAGGTGAGCCTGAGCAATGTCGACCATTTTTGACTCAGTGTGACATTCAATTTCAATTGCAACCTTCATGTTTTCCCACTGAGCATGCTAAAGTAGCTTATGCTGTCTCACTTCTCGCTGGAAGAGCCAAGACGTGGGGCACTTCTGAATGGTTAAAAGGTGGCGTGGTATGTCGTAATTTTTTTGAATTTTCCAAAGAGTTGTGTCGGGTTTTTGACCCCATCCTCCCTGAGAGAGAGGCAGCCCGAAGAATTTTTGATATTAAACAAGGCAAGGATTCTGTAACCAAATACATCATTCACTTTCACTCTGTTTCAGCAGACAGTCATTGGGATGAACACGCACTCACTGACGCCTTCTTCAGGGGGCTTAATGAAGATGTTAAGGATGTGCTGGCAACAATGGACTATCCCTCATCCCTACGCCAGCTGGAGGAGGTGGCCACCCGTGTTGACCTTCGCCTGCGTGAGCGTGAGCGTGACCGTGAACAGAGTCGAGGCAAGGCCACAGCCATGTCCAGAACCAGACATCACCTTGTGGATCATGAACCTAAAACGGAACAAACCAAGAGCCCTCAGGATCCTCTGTATGCTACGGAACCCATGCAACTAGGAAGAAGTCGTCTGACCACCCAGGAACGAGAACGTCGGAGGAGGTACCATCTCTGTTTTTATTGTGGTCAAGGCGGTCATGATTGTCATCATTGTCCAGTAAAAGACCAGGCTCAGCAGGAGAAGAGGCTCCTGTTGAGTCTTAGTCATAAGATCAATTCCTCTCCACCTATCATGTCCAAGTCCAAGGTCAAGTTCATAATAAAGGGTGGTCAACCCGTCATCGTCTCAGCTTTTATTGATTCAGGGGCCGACACGGAATTCATTGATAAAACCTTTGCCAAATCCATAGATCTGACCATTGTTCCATCACCTAACAACCATAAGGTCCTCGCTTTAGATGGTCATCCTTTAAGTCAATCTAGTCTTGAAACTGTTCCAGTCACCATGGTGTCGGCCAACAACCATTCGGAACTGATCAGATTCATTGTTATTGATTCACCCCAACTCCCAGTGGTTTTAGGTTCCACTTGGTTACGCAAACACAACCCCCAAATCGATTGGAGGAACCAAGAGATTGTAGGATGGGCTAATGAGTGTTATTCTACATGTATTCAGAGCCAACCCAGTTCACCAGCCCTTGTCACAGCCAATGAGGAGACCTATCCTAATCTAAGTCAGGTACCTAAAGAGTACCATGATTTGAAAGAGGTCTTTAATAAATCAAAAGCTACGTCCCTTCCGCCACATCGTCCATACGATTGTGGTATTGACCTGATCCCAGGTTCTACCCCCCCTCGGGGTAGATTATATTCTTTGTCTGGTCCCGAGCAAGAGTCCATGAGGAAATATATAACAGAGTCCCTCCAAGCTGGTATCATTAGACCTTCAGCATCCCCCGCTGGTGCAGGTTTTTTCTTTGTAGGGAAGAAAGATGGGTCACTTCGTCCATGTATTGACTATAGAGAACTTAACAAAATAACCATAAAGAACAAGTATCCTCTGCCCCTCATGAACTCTGCTTTTGATATAATCCAAAATGCTAAGATATTCACCAAACTGGATCTTCGCAACGCTTACCATTTGGTCAGGATACGGCGGGGAGATGAATGGAAGACGGCTTTTAATACCGCAGATGGCCATTATGAATATCTTGTTATGCCATTCGGCCTCACCAACGCTCCTGCCGTTTTCCAAGCCCTGGTTAATGATGTCCTTCGTGACATGATTAACATTTACGCTTTTGTTTACCTTGATGACATACTTATCTTTTCACAAGATAGCATTTCTCACCGTCGCCATGTCAGAGCTGTCTTAACCCGCCTTTTACAGAACAACTTGTTTGTCAAGGCAGAGAAGTGTGCTTTCCACCAAGTGTCCACCTCATTCCTTGGGTTCAACATTTCTCCAGGTCAAGTATCCATGGAACCCGGGAAGGTATCAGCGGTGGTGGATTGGCCTAAGCCCAAGGATCGTAAACAGCTGCAAAGGTTTCTCGGTTTTGCAAATTTTTATAGGAGGTTCATTAAGAACTACAGTTCAGTTGCAGCTCCTCTTCATTTTCTCACCTCATCTAAGACCAAGTTCATCTGGGACTCCGTTGCCAACCAATCATTCCAGAAGCTCAAAACATTGTTTTCCTCTGCTCCAATCTTGCACTCTCCAGACCCCGAGAAACAATTCATTGTGGAGGTTGATGCATCCAGCACCGGGGTGGGCGCCATCCTCAGTCAGCGCAGCACAGATGGTAAGGTCCACCCCTGTGCTTACTTCTCCAGGGCACTCTCCCCCGCTGAGAGAAACTACGACGTGGGAGACCGTGAGCTTTTGGCAGTCAAGATGGCCCTGGAGGAATGGAGGCACTGGCTGGAAGGTGCGAAGAAGTCCTTTTTGGTATGGACCGACCATAAAAACCTGGAGTACCTTCGCACAGCAAAGAGACTCAATCCCCGTCAGGCCAGGTGGGCTATGTTTTTCTCTCGGTTCAGTTTCACCCTCTCTTACAGACCCGGGCCCAAGAATGCCAAGCCGGATGCCCTGTCCCGGGTCTTTGAGGTCAAGGAAGGGCCCTCAGAAGAGGTCGAGTTCATCCTGCCTGAGACCGTACGTCTTTCTTTGACTCAATTAGAACTCGATCTCCAACAAGTCCAACTCTCCGAGCCACGTCCACCCACCTGTCCTAGGGGGCGCCTGTTTGTCCCCAATCAAAAGGTAAAAGAGGTTCTTGAATTATGCCATTCATCAAAGTTGTTCTGTCACCCAGGAATCACCAAGACCCTCCAACTCATTCGCGCCCGATTCTGGTGGGCTACGCTTACAGAGGACACCAAGCACTTTGTCAAGTCATGTCCCGAATGCAATCGTGCCAAGTCTTCCAATCGCCCACCTGCCGGGCTGCTACGACCCCTGCCAATTCCTTCACGCCCATGGTCACATATTGCTATGGACTTTGTGACTGGATTACCCCCTTCTGAGGGTAATTCAGTGTTATTGACCATTGTGGACCGTTTTTCTAAAATGGTCCACCTGGTTCCTCTCCCCAAGTTACCTTCTTCCAAGGAGCTCAGCGTTATCATGGCCAAGGAGGTTTTCAGGCTCCATGGGCTCCCCCAGAACATTGTGTCTGACCGAGGTCCCCAATTCATTTCCAAGTTCTGGAGGGAGTTTTGCAACCTGCTAGGGATCTCGGTCAGCCTCTCGTCAGGTTTTCATCCCCAAACGGATGGACAATCTGAGCGTACCAACCAGGAGGTGGAGACCAAGCTTCGGCTCCTCTGCGAGGGGGACCCGAGGAAATGGACGTCCAACCTCCCTTGGATTGAACAAGCAATCAACTCTCTTCCATCCTCTACATCAGGTATTTCACCCTTTCATGTTGTCTATGGATTCCAACCCCCTGTTTTTTCAGTCCAGGGGAGAGAAGCTCGGGTTCCCTCTGCACGACTCGCAATTTTACGTTGCCAGCGAGTCTGGAGAAAAGCCAGGAGAGCCCTAATTTTGGCCACCAAAAGGTACGTTCGGGGGGCTAACCGCAGGAGAACGCCTCAACCATTGTACAAGGTGGGCCAGAAAGCGTGGCTCTCCACCAAGGACCTTCCTCTCCGTGTGGAATCTAAGAAACTAGCACCACGTTTCATTGGTCCTTTTCTGATTACCAAAATAATCAATCCTGTCTCTGTTCGCTTACAGTTACCCAGGTCCATGCGCATTCATCCAACGTTTCATGTCTCAAGACTCAAGCCATTTGTCCTGCCACGTTTTCGACCCACCACCGACCTCCCACCACCCGCCCGACTCATTCAGGGGAGCCCAGCCTACACGGTCCGACGCCTTCTTCGTTCCAGAAGGTGGGGGAGAGGACTCCAGTATCTGGTAGACTGGCAGGGGTACGGCCTGGAGGAACGTTCCTGGGTGCCCTCACGCAATATTCTGGACAAAACCCTCATTAGAGACTTTCATCGACTGAACCCTCTCCAGCCTGGTGGTCCTTCAGGAGCCGGACCTTGAGGGGGGGGGTTCTGTCATAGCTCTGCTCTCTGTCAGCTCCTCTGTCATGCTGCACACTC
>NW_023623121.1:1866-4464 GCF_014905685.2 Nematolebias whitei | reverse complement strand
ATAGATATATACAGATAGATAGATAGATAGATAGATAGATAGATAGATAGATAGATAGATAGATAGATAGATAGATAGATAGATAGATAGATAGATAGATAGATAGAAAAAACAATAGAAAACATATTTGATTATTGAACGCCACAACAACAAAGAGCTATAAATAAAAATGAAATAAAACACAAACGTTGCTTTTCTGATTTGGTTTTAGCTTGAAATCATTTCAACTCTGGGCTCTGGCTCCGTTTGAACTGTTGAAGTTGTAGATATCTACTGTTAACTTGGCAAGAGGAAGTTGTTCTATTCCAAAAACAACAACTGCTGCTCAACATGTGCAACCGTTGCCAAGACCAAGAGGGATTTACTGCCGCCAAAGCTGTTCAACACATCCAAACACTTAAAGAGTTCCTTGTTAAACATCAGCTCATTGAGCTCTCAGCTTTACAGAGAACATGTTCTCTGTCAGATAAGCTCCGATACTGTCGACTTCAGTTGCAGTGATAATTCCTGCAACGTGCCTCTCATTCACACAAGTAGTGCTATGTAGTGGTGCAACATTCAAGGTGCTCGGAGGGATTTTATATGCAAATAAATAAAAACCTATTTTTCTAAAAGAGAAGCAATGTTTGCAGGTAATTCCTGTTTGTTCTTGCTGTGGCAGGATGAAAAAGTTAATATCTAAGTGTCTGTTGAATGTTGCAATAACCTAACAAAGTTTAGGACACATCAGTTGTGTTTAATGTGCATCCAATTTATATTGCAGACTACACAAAAAATGTGCTAAACAAGTCGGATTGAGCTTTTCATTTGTCAAAACTTCCTCTCTATAATGCCGTCTTTCCGTGCACGCTGCCTAACATGAGGAAATAATATGCATAATAGAAATTAGATGCATTAAAATGTTCTAAAAACATTGTCAAACCATCAAACAGCTTCACAAAAATTTCAGAAATATGATAAAGTTATACAAAATAGGCCAAAAGTTACCAGTAAGTGTCCAAGCCTTTGTCCAATATCCCAATAATCCTCTCATTGGGAGCCAGTGATCAATACTGCTCACGACGCTGGGTGTACAGAAACTGGACTCAGGGAGAAGTGCACATGTTTCTCAGCTGAATGAAAGCCTGCCCTTTCTAGACGCTCTCTCTGTCTTCTGTTTCTGTCTGTCTTCCCCTCCACCCCGCACCCCTTCACACTGGACTTTTACTGGCCCACAGCCCCTCTCAATTACCACGGCTGGAAAGAGAAGCAGATAAGGGGAGCATGAAAAACAAGGAAGCAGAACGTCCATCTCTGCGAGACCAAAAGGAAAACAATAGTAACTAACATCCAAAGGTTGAAGGTTTTGATTATGAGCTTGACGAGAAAATACAATTTAGTTTCTTTTTTTCAGATGCAGGACATTCAGCAGTCTCTGAAGAGCTCAGCAAAACTGTAGTCCGATGAATTTCACTTCAAAACCAAGTGGTGCTCAAAGTGGCAGCAGATTATGTTCTCCAAGTCAGCAGTGATAAGGCGTTAAGAGTTACATCATTTCTATTTCTGCGTGGACAGCTGAAAATCCTTAGAAAGAAAGAGCTGCAGCTGTTATCTGTGGACCGGACAGATTTCACTTCAGTCCTCTGTGACTAGTCCCATCATGTTTGCAGCCAGAGGCAGCCTGCTCTGCATCATCTACCAGCAGCCTCAACGTGTGCACGTTATCCTAAAGGCTCCAAGAAAACTGACGGCCTTCTCGACACTGTGCAAATTCAGAATAATTATTCTAATATTACTATAAAAGCAACTACTGGTATTAAAATGTATAATAAAATTAAAAATGTAGAGTAAAAGCGGAGACAGATAATTTACCAAAGGTTTAATTTTAGAGTTTTAAGTGAAATAGATCTGTACTCAGCAGTTGATGACTAGAGTATTTTTCAAAGTAGGGGCCGCGGCCCCCTGGGGCCCTCCAGGGGGTGCTAGGAGGGCCTCAGAAACCTGGAGAAAAGAAGATTAAAAAAGCAAAAATAAAAAATTGTAATAACAATCAATCAAATTGCACACTAGGGCAATCTGTATCTGTCATTCCCAGATTAAAACGCTTGAGAGAGACGTTAGATTTCTTTTGTTTTGTTCTTCTGGTCAACCGTTTGTCAAAAAAGTTTTGGTTTTTTTCAGTGGGAATATAATACAGTGTTTAAAACATGTTAGTTAATAACATTTTTATGCTCAGCAGCTGTAATAATTAATTGAATATAGTGAATAAAAGTCAAAACATTCTAAAAGTTGATGTTTCTTTACATATTTTGTAGCATTGTGGATCTGTGAGGGGAGGCCTTGGCCAGACGCTAATGATGTTTGGTGGGGGGGTGGGGGAGATTGTCTGAGCATAGAAAAGTTTGGGAACCCCTGAACTAGGTAAATATAGTTCTATATGTTCAATTTTTTTCCTGCATTGTTAAAATTTATGCATGTTCTCTACTGACAAGAAGAAACCAACTGTACACCATATTTTGTTTTAAAAACAAAGTTATCCACTGATAGAATGTAAATAATATTAACCTGAACGTTAATATTTTTTGTGACGATAATATCTGTGTACATCAATTTTTTTAA
>NW_023623121.1:0-1766 GCF_014905685.2 Nematolebias whitei | reverse complement strand
TTGACCCTGAGGCTCAGCCCACTCTGGCAGATCGCACAGGAAAAGGCCAGTTCAGCTTTCTGATCCGGGGAGTGGCCAGCCAGTTAACTAGGCCAGACTTTCCAACTCTGAGTAATTTTATGTCTCTTCAGACAGAGGTGCGCATGATGGAGGAGCAGGGAAAGATGATCAGCATGTTTAGTTCTGCCTTAGACGTCTCTGTCTTATGTGGTAACATCTGGAAACGAAACAGATGTGGGGCCGTTAAAATCAATTGCCACAATTATATTTAGGCTAAAGTGTTGTAGATGGGTGGCATGCACTTGAAATTTATCAAATAAAAAGGATTTATTGCAATAATCTGTGGAAGCTCGCATAAACTTTGCATTTGTGAAGAAATAAACTAAAACTATAAAGGTATATTTGTGTTGTGCAATCAAATCTTAATGAGCGAAGACATTATCTGAACTACATTTGTGGCTTTAAAATGTGCTCAACATCCTGAAAACTCCCCAAATTTTATGAAATATAACTTCAATTCTCCAATTAGCTTCTCAGGTTGGGAACTATATTTTGAATTCCTTCTAAAACACACACTTCATTCATGCATACAAAGAGATGAATGTGCATTAAAAAGCCATTGCTTTATCCACTTCAGTAGTATAATGCATGACCCCCTTCTCCTGTCTGGACAGCTCTAAACAATTAGAATATTCTTGTAGATTAATTATTGCAGACATTGTGGATCAGGCTTGATGTGGTGTTCCCCACAAATCGTCAAATATACGTTCCTTGAGCCCTGAAAGGGTAGTTGTTGTGGTGTTACAAGGTGCTTAATCCTATAAAGCATGTGTCAAACTCAGTGTGTGGGCCAAAACTGGCCCTTGTTGACATCTATTCTGGTCCCCCAAGATGATATTTTAAATGTAAAATAACTTTATTGCTTCACATTTTGCTTAAAAAACTGAGCATACTGTATTTTTCGGACTATGAGGCGCACTTAAAATCCTTTAATTTTCTCAAAAATCAGCAGTGACCCTTATAATCTGGTGTACTTTATGTATTAATTTTGGTTGTGCTTACTGACATCGAACTGATTTTATGTGGTACACGGCGCTCAAAAATCTGTCAAAATGAACTTATTTCGCTTAATGCACCTTATGTATGAAAACAGTCCTGTTCATTGATATTGCACCTTATAATCTGGTGCGCCTTATAGTCCGAAAAATACGATACTATATTTAGTGCAGATTTCTCACGGCAGCTGATTAACTTTGAATTCAAATTCAAATTCAAATGCAAAAATAATTTATTAATCCCATAGAGAAAGTAATTGTTTATGTAGCTCATCTTGATAAATGAGTCTCTTGTAAATGAGTCCCCGAGGCTCAATGGAATTAATCTGTAAATAAAGGTTGAATGAATGAATGAATGTTAGATGCTGATGGCTGTGAGCAGGAAGGATCTCTTAGTCCATGCCACAGTCGATCCGAAAAAACTGGCTGCAGGTGCTGATCCATCCACCTGGACCCAGCAGACCTATCAGTTCTCTTGGGCAGCAGGACTGCCTGAATGCCGGGCAGAACCATGGCCATTTCTCCCAGCAGCCTGTCGAGCCCCTCGTCGCCATGGACTTAACTGCAGGTGCCGAGGGACAATCTCGGTCCTCTCGCTGTCACGAGCCGCGTTTCCCGCTACCTCTAAGATCTCGGTGGTCAAGCACTACTGCCTCAAGTAGACGGAAATGCATCAACAGAACCTCCTTTTCAACTCATTTGGGATTTGGG
>NW_023623120.1:0-4464 GCF_014905685.2 Nematolebias whitei | reverse complement strand
GGGAAGCATAAAAAAAAAAAGATGGGAAACAAACTGCAAATCAAAAACAGAAATATGGGTAAGTCAGATAAAGAGGTGAGAAGTGAGTGGGAGTGAAACAGGAGGTTCCAGATGGAAGGTTTGCGTTGCCGAGGCGAGTTGCCGAGGAAGTCATTAAGCAGCCATTTCATCTGCGTCTGCTTGGCTAGCGAGAATTCTAATTGCATCTGAGGAGAGGAGAAGAGAAATGCCAAAGTACATTTAGATCAAAGATAGAAGACACCAGAGAGCCTGTAGACACCAGACCTCCCTTCATCTCATCCTCTCCCACTCTGGATTGCTATCTAGCTTCTTACTCTGTGTCCCACTCTCTTCTCCACGTTTTCCTCTCCATCTCCTCAGCTTCCCTCGTTTTCTAATTTCCCTCTACATTCTTCATGCTTTCATTTCCCCACTTTTTTCTTCCCCTACTCCTCTGATTCTGCCTTTAGCCTTATTCCCTATCTCCCGTCCTCCTGATTTTCTCCTAGTGGTAGAAAGTGTGTGGGTAGTGTTTTGTGGGGTTCTACCCTCCCCTCCCTATCTCCTCCCTTTGGCTCATATCCTCCCTAATGGCTTTAAATACTGTCACACATCACAGTCATTAGGGATACAAGTGATTCTTTATTTTATACACTCCAGAGAGCCAAGAAGCCATAACACTCACTCCTTCTTTTACTTCCCCTTATCGTTTATTTCTTGTTCACCTCCTCTTTGATTCCGTTCTTATTCTTTCATTAATGTCTTTTCCAACTAGTTTTTCCCTTTAAATGTCACTGTTATGTGCTTTTGTGCTGCTGTTGATCAGGAGAAAAAGCTCTCGCTGTGTTTTGTGCTTGCGCAGGCTGCTGGAGTGGTAATTTGCCGGTGACAGTTGTTACTTCTATTATAAATGTGCGCAGTGTCACAGAATGTGCGTTACTGTGAGATACGTCCTGTTAGGACTTATTTTGCTGTTATTTGAAAATGGTAACAACTCGGAAGTTTCTGGACTAAAAAGACAATAATAGGCTGCTTGATGTTAAATTAGGAAGGCTCTAGTGCAGTGACAATGTGTTTTTTTTATTAACACAAGTGAGAACTTGCAGTAATTGCTTTGTGCAGAACTGACCTTCCACTTTCGCCATGCACAGAGAAACTGCTTCTTGCTTTTTGCCACTGGAGAGAGGTAAATGTTTGGCGGGAACATAAAAGGGTAGGTGAGGGTGCAGCGGGGAGGGGTTGTATCCAAAATACTCACAGCTTCTCTGCAGGAACTCTTAGTCATTTATTTATTGGGCAAGGCGAAGTCTGTGCGCAAGTGTTTTAGAAGAAAAGCAACAAGTGGTGCTCCTGCAGCAGCGCCCAGCTCAGGCCAAACAAAGCTACAGAGGTAAAGTGCCTCTTCGTAACGGCACACGGCTGCAGCCGCACTTAATCAACTCTGACACCAACACGGTCGGAAAATCATTCCAGGCCCATTCATTTCCTGTTGGGCTGAATGACACAGAAACACAGCTGTTGCATCGACACTTTTTATGGTGTGCATACAAAAATAGCTGGGCTTCAGATTGGATTTAGTCCACTTCCTGTCAAAATATCTAGGAAAAGTTCCGCTTTACTAACAAGGACCAAAGCGGATAGGAAATATGGCTTAAATAATGAACTGGAAGTGAACTAATGGTGAAAGAGTAGGACATCTATGTCAGGCAAACACATCTAAAAGCGTCAGAGTTATGTGGAAGGCTGGTAGCATACATGTATGTTCAGGTGGTTAGGGACACAACACCTCAATGTCTCCAGTGATATAGATTTTCAAAGTACTTGAGCAGAAGATTAGTAAAGCTTTCGATAAATTAACTTTAGTATGTCCAAAACTCATGCCAGAGTTTTCACCCACACCAAACTCTGGCAACTCATTACTTCAGCTTCCATTCAGATTCTCTGGCTTTCGGTTAGGTCTCAGATTCATTGCAAAATGCTCCTTCCTTCCTACAAATCCCAGCACGGTCGTGCTCCTCAGTACCTGTCTGACCTCCTTCATCCCTCCATCACAGACCCTCAGGTCTTCTGATGCTGGGCTGCTCTCTTTACTAGAGCTAAATTTTTTGAAGTCCCTGGAATACTTTCCATGTAGCATGTGGTGACCCCTGAAGAAGGGAGCAGACAAATTACATTTTTATTTTATTATTATTATTATTATTGTTATTGTTATTATTATTATTATTATTATTATTATCATTGGTCCTAAAGCAGTTGATGGAACTAAGGTTTATACTGTACTTCTTTCCTGTAAATATATTTTAAAAATCCTAATGCATTATGTTACTTCTTCCCCAAAACACAAATTAATTCTTCACAGGTCCTTGAATTTACTTTGTTGCTTACATTGATGGGGTGTAGTGGGGGGCATTTAATATCTTAGGTAGTTTTTTTGTTTTTTCCTGTTCTAAGTATAGCTTCTTTGAATGGAAAATAATGAAGGGATTATCTGCATTCTCTTTATTCAGGATGATAATTGTGCAAACTCTTAAGAACTTGTTACAACTGCACGTGTAAGCACAAAGAGCAGTATAAAGTTTAAATTAGGATATGCTAAATGAATAAATACATGAACCTTACACATTTAATAAAGCTACAAAAGTCACATACAGGAAAGGGATGATCTTATATCTGATAAAAATCTTGCATGTAGATTAATTCATGTGAGCAAATATCACATATCACCTGATGCATGCTCAATAATCCAAGTAGAATAATCTAACAAGGTTAAATCAGGTCCTCTGGACGGATTAAGGACCTGGCTTAACCTTGTTAGATATCACATATCACATTAAGTAAAATATATTTGTGTATTAACATATAATTCAAGTTATTTCCAATTAAAGCTCTAAATAATATGATATAATTTACTATTCAACGAAACAAAAAGCAGACATGACAGTGATTTAGTGGGGATTTACAGACTGCAACTAAACATAATTATAATCTAATGTGTCAGCCATGAGAACAAAGAATGTTGTGTGAAAATTTAGAAAATTGCATCGTGTCACTGTGAAAAAGAATGAAAATGGTTATGAAATATAAGAGAAGGTGTTATTTTCAGATATAAACTCAGGTTAGCACATGATTCAGTAGGGAGACAGAGACCCATCTCCCAGCACTGCACAATTTAAACAAGTAGTTAACAAACTCAACATGTTTGTTGTGATTACAGGCAGGTAGAGAGTTGCATCTCTGCAGGATGGCGTGGCTCAAATGAAGCAGAAAGAAGAGGAATTGAACACGGTAAGACGGTGTGCAGGTGTTGATTAGGAGGGGAGCAGGCTATAAAAGAATAATGCACTGTCGTACATTAAAAAAAAGAATTGTACAAAAATGGGTATGGCATAGTGGAGAAGGTAGAAATGTATGATAATTAAATTCCACCTGTGAAATAAGAAAATATATGCCGCCTGTCTGTCCTGGCCAAAAAAAAAAAGCCACCACCTGGATTTAACTAAGCACATAGGTACGAGCCTCCTATTGGATAATTACTGCATGGGTGATTATCTTTCAGCTGGCAACAAGTTACTTAACCCCAACTGGTGCAATGAGTTGCTTCTCATTTCTTAAACAACCATGTTGAAAGACACATCGCATGGTCGTGGAAAAGATGTGAGTCTGTTTGAGAAGAGTCAAATCATTGGCATCCAGCAGAGAAAACATCTAAGGAGATTGTAGAAACTACTAAAACTGGGTTAAGAACTGTCCAACACATTATTAAAAACTGGAAGGATAGTGGGGACCCATCGTCTTCAAGGAAGAAATGTGGCCAGAAAAAAATCCTGAATGATCGTGATCGTCGATCACTTAAACGTTTGGTGAAATCAAATAGAAGAAAAACAACAGTAGCACTCAGGGCTATGTTTAATAGTGAAAGTAAGAGCATTTCCACACGCACAATGTGAAGGGAACTCAAGGGATTGGGACTGAACAGCTGTGTAGCCTTAAGAAAACCACTAATCAGTGAGGCTAACCAGAACAAAAGGCTTCAATTTGTGAGGGAGCATAAAGATTGGACTCTGGACCAATGGAAGAAGGTCACGTGGTCTGAGTCCAGATTGACCCTGTTCCAGAGTGATGAGTGCATCAGGGTAAGAAGAGAGACGGGTGAAGTGATGCACCCACCCATCATGCCTAGTGTCTAGTCATCAGTGCAAGATCTTGGTGGAAAATTAATGCAACATTGGATGGAAATTGATCTTGTGACATTGCAGAAGCTTATTGAAACAATGACACAGTGAATGCATGATGTTCTCAAAGCTAAAGGAGGTCCAACAAAATATTGGAGTGTGACCTTTTTTTTATGGCAACTTTTTTTTTTCTTTGGCCAGGCAGTCTGTCTGTTTGTTTGAATGTCTGTCTAGATTCAATAAAAAAAATATATAAAAAAAAAATATATATATAAATATATATATATATATA
>NW_023623119.1:0-4465 GCF_014905685.2 Nematolebias whitei | reverse complement strand
CTCTCAGCCTTGTCTGAATTTGAGTACTATTTTGTTAAACCCTAACAGAATGATTCAGCCTTAATATGAGTACTCACGACAAGGCCGAGAAGGATCAGCTACAAGAGCTACTAGCTTCCCAAGAACACCGAATAACCACTACTGAAAACATGTTTCTACAGATCGTAAAACAACAACAGAAACTCTCCGAGAATTTAACCGAACTGGGTAGTATGGTCCACGAGCTAGGTAAGAAGGTCTCTTCATCTTCCCACACCGAGACATCTAACTCCAACCTCTCTTCTCAACCTTCTGGATCTTCAATTCTACACACTATCCGTGAGCCCGAGATAAAACCCAGTGTTCTATTTTCTGGTAAGGCCGAGGAGTTTGGAGGGTTTATGTTACAGTGTAATTTAGCCTTTAGCAGAGCTCCACGTACCTTTTTTTTCCGACTCGTCCCGTATTTCCCACATAGTTTCCTCTCCAAGGGGAGGCGTTGAGGTGGGCGAACGCTTACTTCAGCTCCGTGTCAGTAAATGACTGTGCCTTTTCTGTTTTTTTTTTAATGATTTCCAGAGAGTTTTTGAGCGTCCCCTGCATCAAGAAACCGCTTCCAAGAGGCTAATGGCGCTACGCCAGGGAAACCTATCTGCGGCGGACTTCGCTCTTCACTTCCGGATCACGGCCCGAGAGGCCGGATGGGAGGACCTCGCTCTTCGGGGAGTATTTGTGAGTGCCCTCAACGATCATATTAAAAATCAACTAGCCCTCGTAAATCATCCCGACAATCTGAACGATTTGATCGACCTGTCAATTCGCATTGACGATCGCTTCAGAGAGTGTCGGGGCAGTTTGGACTACAACTCCCAGAGTTCCTCCGTTTCCGGAATCCCACTTCCGGATCTGACAAGCCGTTCCCGCCCGAATATTTCAAACACTGAAATTGACCCTGTGGAACCAATGATTGTGGGGCGCACCCGTCTCACTCCTGAGGAGAGACAGCGTCGTTTTTCTGCTAAAGAATGCTTATACTGTGGTAAGAAGGGACATTTCATCGCCTCTTGCCCCCTGCGTTTAAAAGGTCGGCCCCACCCGTAAGGCAGGAGATTCGGGTGGGCGCTTCTGACATTTCTCCTGAGAACCGTCTGACTCTCCCTTCTTCCATTTTTTATAACAATTCAAATTTCTCTGTGCAGGCGCTTGTTGACTCTGGAGCTGAACAAAACCTGATCAGTGACAGCTTGGTGGAGAGACTGTCAATTCCTTTGGACAGATTGGATCATCCCCTCTCTATGACTACACTCACTGGTCAGACCATTTCCACCATCTCCCACAGAGTCACTTCCCTGAAGCTCATCATCTCTGGCAATCATCATGAACTGAGTGAGTTTTTTGTTTTTCATTCAAATAACCCCCAATTAATATTAGGATTCCCTTGGCTTAGACGACATAATCCGCAGATCGATTGGAAGCACCAGAGAGTCATTGCCTGGAGTCAGGATTGCTCTGCTGACTGTCTCAGGTCGGCGATTTCCCCTTCTCCTCCGTCTTGTTATGAGGAGGAGGAGGTTGATCTGACCTTAATTCCCCCCGTTTATCATGATCTGGCCCCGGTTTTCAGCAAATCCAGGGCTCAATCTCTACCTCCACACCGACCGTATGATTGCTCAATAAATTTGCTTCCTGGTGCTCCCTTGCCTTCTTGTCGTTTGTATAATTTATCTGGTCCTGAGAAACAAACCATGAGGGAGTACATTGACGCATCATTGTCCTCCGGCCTTATCCGCGCTTCTACCTCCCCAGTGGGAGCAGGCTTCTTCTTCGTCGCCAAGAAGGACAAATCTTTGAGACCCTGTATAGATTACAGAGAACTAAACCAAATAACTGTAAAAAACAAATACCCTCTGCCTCTCATTGAATCCATCTACGGGCAGCTACAGGAGGCTGTAGTTTTCACCAAGTTGGACCTTAGAAATGCTTATCATCTGGTTCGTATTAAGGAGGGGGATGAATGGAAAACGGCCTTCAGAACACCTTTTGGCCATTTTGAATATTTGGTAATGCCTTTTGGTCTAACTAATGCTCCCGCCGTGTTCCAAGCACTCGTCAATGATGTACTAAGGGATTTTTTGAACCAATTTGTCTTTGTTTATCTTGACGACATTCTAAAGACCGACACCAACATTCTCAGCACGTTCGGGCTGTCCTTCAGCGTCTGTTGGAGAATCAACTGTTCGTCAAGGCGGAGAAGTGTGAGTTCAGTGTGCCCTCTGTGACCTTCCTGGGATTTGTGTTTAAGAGTGGTCAGGTTTGGACAGACTCTGAGAAGGTCAAAGCGGTTGTGGAATGGCCGACCCCCACTAACCGTAAACAACTCCAACGCTTCCTGGGCTTCGCCAACTTCTACCGCCGCTTCATCAGGAATTACAGTCAAGTTGTTAGTCCTTTAACCAAACTCACCTCTTCTCTCCGTGTTTTTTCTTGGACCAGGGATGCGGAGGTGGCCTTCCTGAGGCTCAAGGCACTTTTTTCCTCTGCTCCCATCTTGACTCACCCCGACACCAAGTTGCAGTTCCTTGTTGAAGTAGACGCCTCGGACTCTGGAGTGGGTGCTGTTTTGTCTCAACGATCCCCTACCGACAACAAGGTCCACCCCTGTGCATTCTTCTCACGCCGATTGTCTCCTGCGGAGGCCAACTATGATGTGGGCAATCGTGAGTTGCTGGCCATAAAATTAGCGCTCGAAGAATGGAGGCATTGGTTGGAGGGGGCGGCGTTGCCTTTCATCGTCCTCACTGACCACAAAAACCTCTCTTACCTTCGGAGTGCCAAGAGACTGAACTCTAGACAGGCCAGGTGGTCCCTGTTCTTCACGAGGTTTAACTTCTCCATCTCTTACCGGCCGGGGTCCAAGAACGTAAAGCCTGATGCCCTTTCCAGACAGTTTTCGTCCTCTGATTCCCCCGAGACGGCCGAGCCCGTCCTTCCTGACTCCTGCGTGGTGGGTGCCACATCCTGGGGGATCGAGAGGGACATCCTTCGGGCTCAACGGTCTGAACCCGACCCTGGTAATGGCCCACCTGACCGCTTGTTTGTCCCCAAGTCTGTGGTCAGCCAGGTTCTTCAATGGGTTCATTCTTCAAAATTTTCTTGTCACCCCGGCGTCAACCGCATGATCTCCTTTACTAGGAGACACTTCTGGTGGCCCACCTTACGCCAGGACATCAAGCGTTTTGTGTCAGCCTGCACTGTCTGCGCCCAGAACAAGAGCTCCCATCGATCTCCTACGGGACTACTCCAACCCCTTCCTGTTCCTGGTCGTCCCTGGTCCCACATCGCACTGGATTTTGTGACAGGTTTACCCCCATCTGAAGGGAACACGGTCATTCTCACCATCATCGACCGATTCTCTAAGGCTGCACACTTCGTTCCATTGCCAAAACTTCCCTCTGCAATGGAGACTGCCCAACTCTTGGTCGTCCATGTCTTGAGGCTTCACGGCATACCTTTGGACATTGTCTCGGATCGTGGTCCTCAATTTGTGTCCCGGGTCTGGAAGGCCTTCTGGAACGCCCTCGGCGCCTCGGTGAGTTTGTCCTCAGGATATCACCCCCAGTCCAATGGTCAATCCGAACGTTGCAACCAAGAACTTGAGTCTACCATTCGTTGTGTCATTGAAAATAACCCGGTTTCCTGGTCTTCCCTTCTTCCGTGGGTCGAGTACTCCCACAATACCCACACTTCCTCTGCTACCGGCCTCTCTCCTTTTGAGGCTTCCCTGGGTTACCTGCCCCCGCTGTTTCCCCGTGAGGAGGCTGACGTCTCTGTTCCTTCTGTCCAGCACCACCTACGACGTTGCAAACGGATTTGGAGGCAGACCAAGGAGGCTCTTCTACGGGCTCGTGACCAATCCAAACGGGGGGGCCGATCGTCATCGCATCCCTGCTCCTCCGTACTCTGTAGGACAGCAGGTTTGGCTCTCCACTCAGCACATTTCTCTCAAGGATTCCTCTAGGAAGCTGGGACCCCGATTCATCGGACCCTTCCCCATTACCAAGATTGTCAACCCCACTGCTGTCCGGCTACAACTCCCTCGCTCCATGCGAATTCACCCTACCTTCCATGTGTCTCAGGTAAAACCCCTTGTGGTGGACCCTCTGAACCCCTCCACCTTGGGTCGTCCGCCCCCCCGCATCGTTGACGACCAGACAGTGTTCTCTGTTCGCCGGCTCTTGGATGTTCGCCGACGTGGTCGCGGACTCCAGTTTTTGGTAGATTGGGAGGGTTACGGCCCGGAGGAGCGCTCATGGGTGCCCAGATCCTCCATCCTGGACCCTGCCCTTATTTCGGACTTTTATTTGAGACACCCTGACAAGTGTCATAGATCGCCTAGAGGCGATGTTTGAGGGGGGGGTACTATTGGGGTTGTGTGTGTGTGTGTGTGTGTGTGGGTGTTTGTGTGTGGAGTACTCACCTTGCAGAT
>NW_023623118.1:0-4465 GCF_014905685.2 Nematolebias whitei | reverse complement strand
CATCTGCAAGGTGAGTTCTCCCACACCCACACACACACACACACACAACCCCAATAGTACCCCCCCCCTCAAATATCGCCTCTAGGCGACCCACGACACTTGTCAGGGTGTCTCAAATAAAAGTCCGAAATAAGGGCAGGATCCAGGATGAAGGATCTGGGCACCCATGAGCGCTCCTCCGGGCCGTAACCCTCCCAATCCACCAAAAATTGAAGTCCGCGACCACGTCGGCGAACATCCAAGAGCCGGCGAACAGAGAACACTGTCTGGTCGTCAACGATGCGGGGGGGCGGACGACCCAGGGTGGAGGGGTTCAGAGGGTCCACCACAAGGGGCTTGACCTGGGACACATGGAAGGTAGGGTGAATTCGCATGGAGCGAGGGAGTTGTAACCGGACAGCAGTGGGGTTGACAATCTTGGTAATGGGGAAGGGTCCGATGAATCGGGGTCCCAGCTTCCTAGAGGAATCCTTGAGGGAAATGTGCTGAGTGGAGAGCCAAACCTGCTGTCCTACAGAGTACGGAGGAGCAGGAATACGACGGCGATCAGCCCCCCGTTTGGAACGGTCACGAGTCCGTAGAAGAGCCTCCTTGGTCTACCTCCAAATCCGTCTGCAACGTCGTAAGTGGTGCTGGACAGAAGGAACCGATACATCAGCCTCCTCACGGGGAAACAGCGGGGGCAGGTAACCCAGGGAAGCCTCAAAAGGAGAGAGGCCGGTAGCAGAGGATGTGTGGGTATTGTGGGAGTACTCGACCCATGGAAGAAGGGAAGACCAAGAAACCGGGTTGTTTTCAATGACACAACGAATGGCAGACTCAAGTTCTTGGTTGCAACGTTCAGATTGACCATTGGACTGGGGGTGATATCCCGAGGACAAACTCACCGAGGCGCCGAGGGCGTTCCAGAAGGCCTTCCAGACCCGGGACACAAATTGAGGACCACGATCCGAGACAATGTCCAAAGGTATGCCGTGAAGCCTCAAGACATGGATGACCAAGAGTTGAGCAGTCTCCAATGCAGAGGGAAGTTTTGGCAAAGGAACAAAATGTGCAGCCTTAGAGAACCGGTCGATGATGGTGAGAATGACCGTGTTCCCTTCAGATGGGGGTAAACCCGTCACAAAATCCAATGCGATGTGGGACCAGGGACGACCAGGAATAGGAAGGGGTTGGAGTAATCCCGTAGGGGATTGATGAGTGCTCTTGTTCTGAGCGCAGACAGTGCAGGCTGACACAAAACGCTTGATGTCCCGGCGCAAGGTAGGCCACCAGAAGTGTCTCTTAGTAAAGGAGATCATGCGGTTGACGCCGGGGTGACAAGAAAATTTAGAGGAATGAGCCCATTGAAGAACCTGGCTGACCACAGACTTGGGGACAAACAAGCGGTCAGGTGGGCCATTACCAGGGTCGGGTTCAGACAGTTGAGCCCGAAGGATGTCCCTCTCGATCCCCCAGGATGTGGCGCCCACCACGCAGGAGCCAGGAAGGACGGGCTCGGCAGCTTCGGGGGAATCAGAGGACGAAAACTGTCTGGAAAGGGCATCAGGCTTTACGTTCTTGGACCCCGGCCGGTAAGAGATGGAAAAATTAAATCTGGTGAAAAACAGGGACCACCTGGCCTGTCTAGAGTTCAGTCTCTTGGCACTCCGAAGGTAAGAGAGGTTTTTATGGTCAGTGAGAACGATGAAAGGCAACGCCGCCCCCTCCAACCAATGCCTCCATTCTTCGAGCGCCAATTTTATGGCCAGCAACTCACGATTGCCCACATCATAGTTGGCCTCAGCAGGAGACAATCGACGTGAGAAGAATGCACAAGGGTGGACCTTGTTGTCGGTAGGGGATCGTTGCGACAGGACAGCACCCACTCCAGAGTCCGAGGCGTCTACTTCGACAAGGAACTGCAACTTGGTGTCGGGGTGAGTCAGGATGGGAGCAGAGGAGAAAAGCGCCTTGAGCCTCAGGAAGGCCACCTCCGCATCCCTGGTCCAAGAAAAAACACGGAGAGAAGAGGTGAGTCTGGTTAAAGGACTAGCAACTTGACTGTAATTCCTGATGAAGCGGCGGTAGAAGTTGGCGAAGCCCAGGAAGCGTTGGAGTTGTTTACGGTTAGTGGGGGTCGGCCATTCCACAACCGCTTTGACCTTCTCAGAGTCCGTCCAAACCTGACCACTCTTAAACACAAATCCCAGGAAGGTCACAGAGGGCACACTGAACTCACACTTCTCCGCCTTGACGAACAGTTGATTCTCCAACAGACGCTGAAGGACAGCCCGAACGTGCTGAGTATGTTGGTGTTGGTCCTTGGAATAAATGAGAATGTCATCTAGGTAAACAAAGACAAATTGATTCAAAAAATCCCTTAGCACATCACTGACGAGTGCTTGGAACACGGCGGGAGCATTAGTTAGTCCAAAGGGCATTACCAAATATTCAAAATGACCGAAAGGCGTTCTGAAGGCCGTTTTCCATTCATCCCCCTCCCTAATACGAACCAGATGATACACATTTCTAAGGTCCAACTTGGTGAAAATTACAGCTTCCTGTAGCTGCCCGTAGATGGATTCAATGAGAGGTAGAGGGTATTTGTTCTTTACAGTTATTTGATTTAGTTCTCTGTAATCTATACAAGGTCTCAAAGATTTGTCTTTCTTGGCGACGAAGAAGAAGCCTGCTCCCACTGGAGAGGTAGAAGCGCGGATAAGGCCGGAGGATAATGATGCGTCAATATACTCCCTCATGGTTTGTTTCTCAGGACCAGATAAATTATACAAACGACAAGAAGGCAAGGGAGCACCAGGAAGCAAATTTATTGAGCAATCATACGGTCGGTGTGGAGGTAGAGATTGAGCCCTGGATTTGCTGAAAACCGGGGCCAGATCATGATAAGCGGAGGGAATTAAGGTTAAATCAACCTCCTCCTCCTCATAACAAGACGGAGGAGAAGGGGAAATCGCCGACCTGAGACAGTTAGCAGAGCAATCCTGACTCCAGGCAATGATTCTCTGGTGCTTCCAATCGACCTGCGGGTTATGTCGTCTGAGCCAAGGAAATCCTAATATCAGTTGAGGGTTATTAGAATGAAAAACAAAAAACTCACTCAGTTCATGATGATTGCCAGAGATGATGAGCGTTAGAGAAGTGACTCTGTGGGAGATGGTGGAAATGGTCTGACCAGTGAGTGTTGTCATAGAGAGGGGTTGATCCAATCTGTCCAAAGGAATTGACAGTCTCTCCACCAAGCTGTCACTGATAAGGTTTTGTTCTGCTCCAGAGTCAACAAGCGCCTGCACAGAGAAATTTGAATTGTTATGACAAATGGAAGAAGGGAGAGTCAGACGGTTTTCAGGAGAAATGTCAGAAGCGCCCACCCGAATCTCCTGTCTTATGGGTGGGGCCGACCCTTTTAAACGCAGGGGGCAAGAGGCGATGAAATGTCCCTTCTTACCACAGTATAGGCATTCTTTTGCAGAAAAGCGACGCTGTCTCTCCTCAGGAGTGAGACGGGTGCGCCCAACAATCATTGGTTCCACAGGGTCAATTTCAGTATTTGGAATATTTGGACGGCAGCGGCTTGTCAGATCCGGAAGTGAAATTCCGGAAACGGAGGAACTCTGGGAGTTGTAGTCCAAACTGCCCCGACACTCCCTGAAGCGATCGTCAATGCGAATTGACAGGTCGATCAAATCGTTCAGGTTGTCGGGATGATTTACGAGGGCTAGTTGATTTTTAATGTGATCATTGAGGGCACTCACAAACACTCCCCGAAGAGCGAGGTCCTCCCATCCGGCCTCTCGGGCCGTGATCCGGAAGTGAAGTGCGAAGTCCGCCGCAGATTGGTTCCCCTGGCGTAGCGCCATTAGCCTCTTGGAAGCGGTCTCTTGGTGCAGGGGACGCTCAAAAACCCTCTGGAAATCATTAAAAAAAACAGAAAAGGCACAGTCATTTACTGAGACGGAGCTGAAGTATGCGTTCGCCCACCTCAACGCCTCCCCTTGAAGAGAGGAAACTATGTGGGAAATACGGGACGAGTCGGAAAAAAAGGTTCGTGGAGCTCTGCTAAAGGCTAAATTACACTGTAACATAAACCCTCCAAATTCCTCGGCCTTACCAGAAAATAGTACACTGGGTTTTATCTCGGGCTCACGGATAGTGTGTTGATTTGAAGATCCAGAAGGTTGTGAGGAGAGGTTGGAGTTAAATGTCTCGGTGTGGGAAGATGAAGATACCTTCTTACCTAGCTCGTGGACCATACTACCCAGTTCGGTTAAATTCTCGGAGAGTTTCTGTTGTTGTTTTACAATCTGTTGAAACATATTTTCAGTAGTGGTTATTCGGTGTTCTTGGGAAGCTAGTAGCTCTTGTAGCTGATCCTTCTCGGCCTTGTCGTGAGTACTCATGTTATGGCTGAATCATTCTGTTACGGTTTAACAAAATGGTACTCAAATTCAGACAAGGCTGAGAG
>NW_023623117.1:0-4465 GCF_014905685.2 Nematolebias whitei | reverse complement strand
AACCTTACCAAAATGTCAGAGCCTATGTAGGATGCATGTGGTAAGTTTTGGATAACGAGAAACGGGTGAACCAGTTCTCGTTGATTCCAGTTCAGTTTTAGGTTAATGACTCCTTCTGCGGTCATTACCTGTGAACTATTGGGAACTAATGGAAAGCGGAAAGCTTTTTTAATTAGTTCTAGACCAACGTGTTTGTGAACCAAGGTTTCGTAGAAAGCTCGGTTAATTGCTGATTTATCTGTCCACAGAGACAGTACAGCATCGTTGGTGTGGGACCCTTGGATCTCTACACCCTTAACTACCAGTGGTAGGTAGTGTTTGGTGGACTCTGACTGTTCCAGCTCACAGAGGAGGCTGTCTTGTTGAGTCAGAGTTTGGACCACATGGGTTTCTTTGGTTTCACATGGTGTCAGAGGAGTACTCACCGGGCTCGTGTCCTCGGCTGAGGAGTCCTTTGTGCCTTCCGCGGTACCTGCTGTTGGGCAGTCTGTGTCACACTCCGGAGGCGTTTCTATTGGCAGTGGTTTGCTCACTTTTGTCCACATTGTTTGATCACCATAATCTATAATCGCGTTAAAGCGATTTATAAAATCCTGGCCAACCAAAAATGGGAATGAGTCAACATGGGTCACGTGTACCGGGTGGTACAGTGTCATATTGCCAATCTGCATGTGAACCATTGCTATAGCTGTCAGGGTTGTTTTATTCTCCGAGAGACCCTGCATTTCTATAGCACAATCAGATAGAGGTATTATCCTGTTTTTCTCGGCTGCGGCTGTCCTCAGCTCCTCGAACAGTTTAGCTGACATAATTGTTATGTCTGCCCCACCGTCCAGGAGTGCTTCGTGTGTGAGGACACCTTCGAGTGTTACTGACAGGTACGCCTTTTTGGCGGCCCCCTTTCTGATAAAGTTACACAGAAACCTTTTGGTTTTTTTCTGACGCTTTTTCACGCGTTCAGATTTATCTGTGTAATCTTGGTTTGTCTGAACCGTCAGCACAGCTGTAGCTGTTTCTGCGTGTTCAGCCTGCGATGACTGGTCATCGTTTGTGTGTGTGATTACCCCCCTTTCATCCGATGAGGGGTTGTTTGAGGCAACAACAGCAGCGTCTTGGTGTGTTTCACCGACATCTGTAGTGTTGTCATTCGCGTCCAGAGATGTAGTAGTGAGTACCTCACTGCATAGTGCTTTTGGTCGGCTTCCCTTGTCAGTGTGTTTCAAATCTTCTAACATTTCACGCAATTTTTCTGTCTCTTCCGAGCTCAGAGGTGGAGGGCCCTTTTTCTGGGATTTTTGTGATTTTTTCGCCTCTGGACGTTTCGTCCGAGGTGGGGGGCGGGTAGGTACGTCTTTTTGGGGTTCCTCTCGGTTCCCATTTTTTTGCGTCCTCCGCTGGTCCCATTTACGATAATCACGTTCGTCCTCTGAAGGAGGAGCCTTTTTATCCCAGCGTGCACCTTCATGATGCGGTTTGTTAGTCTGAAAATACTGCCTTTTTTCTCCCTTTTTAGGAGGGGGTGGCGATGCACGCCTTCCTTCTAATTCTAGGGAGTGGGGTTTAACCTTTACACCAGGAAACACTTCTATGGGCGTCTTGGCATGACAACGTGCCTCAAACACGTTCACAGCGCACTGTTTAATCTCACTGATGGATTTTTCTCTGTAATTTGCCATCATTTGCACTGACGTTTGAATGTCAGGATGGAGATTTTTGCTGAAAACAAATTTAAAACCTTCTTCTTCCTCCATTCCGGTTTCATTTCTGCTACCAAAATAAGCTTGGAAGATTCTTTTGTAATAAACTTTTGGATGTTCATTCTTGCCCTGCGTGACCTTGTCTGCGGCTGGATACCCAGCAGGCCCTGCGCAGGAGTCGTACTCTTTAATCAGAGCTTCACACAGAAGTTTGTAATCCCTTCTCGTTGCATCTGGTAGACGCTCGATGAAGGTAAACACCTCTCTGTCCGAAGTGAGTCGTATCAGACTGATTTTATCTTCTACCGTAGCGTTTGGATAAGCTCTCAATCTGAAATCCAGATCTCTGAGGTACGCTTTTGTTCCAGCGGAACCCAACGGTTCAGGGATGAAACGTTGTACATATTTTGAGATTTTTTGCAAGTCATCCATTGATGGAGAAGATATCAATGGTCTCACATGCGTGATCAGTTGTGGGGGTGTTACTCTGCCCGTTTGTGTAGGTGATTGGATGGGTCTAAAAGCACTGTGTGAGTAAAGAGGTCGTTGAGTAATTGGTGTATTAGTCCGACTTTGTTCAAGGTCTGGTTTGGATTCCAGGTCACCTTGAACAACATTCTGACCTTTTTCTATTGCTGCTATTAGTTTCGCCTCACATTTTTTTAAATGTTCCTGGGATGTACAGTAGTCACCTTCTAAGCGCATATGTAGCTTTTGTAGATTTTGTTTATCTATTTTGCATTGTTCCAGTTCAGTTTTTGCAAGCTGCAACTGTTGTTGTAGCACCTCGTTATCTGCACACGTGGCTTTGTACTGACGGTCTATTTCTTTAATCTTTTCATAAGATTTTGCTTCTAGTGACGCCTGCATTTCTGAGAGATCCTTCTCATGTGTTTTAGACATCCAGTCAAGGCGTTCCGACCGTTCATCCAATTCAGCTTTTAGAAGCAGAGAGATTTTTGCTAACCGTTCAAGGCTAAGCTTTTTACTCTCTGTATTTAATGTTCCTGCGGCCAAACTTTTCAGCTCTTCTTGTCTTTGAGCTTCATCAAGTTGTTCTAATTGTTGTATTTCTTTGCCAATTAGTGGATTTGTCAAAATATGTAAGGCCCCCAAAATGATATCATCATTTGTTGGTTTTGAAAAGTTGTCTTCTTCTTCTTTGCTTGTCATTTTTCTTCTATTTAAAGATTAAACAGGAGAATTTTAATGTTTTAGGTTTTTCAAAATAAATAAAATCAGCAAAGTCTCTTTGTCTGATGTATTTACTTTTATTTAGTGATTTATCAATTAAACGTGCACTATCCTTTTAGCAAATGAGTAAACTTTTTCCAACTTTGTGAAAATCTGTAACTGTTTCTATTTTTAAAGTTAATGTTTATTTTTGTACCTTAGTTTTAAGGGATTACCAGTGAAATAAAACTGTTTTGGTGAATGCTCGTTTGCATAAATACCTTATAACTTTTAAAATGCAAGATAACAGTAATTTTCAGCTTTAAGGAACGTTTATTGACTCGAAAATGCTTTTAGAAAGATTAAAACGTTTAATTTCACTGTTTAGACCTAAAAGCGAGTGAAACCTGTCTTCTCAAGGTTGTCCAGAAGATGTCAGCCTTACCTTACTAATCTTAACTCAGACACTGTTTGTGTTATCCACTAGGGGAGCTATAACTTCCTGTGGCGTTCGGTTGACATCCTGTTGTTAGCCGCTTAGCTTGAAGTTAGGTTCGGCTAAACTCGGTTAAAATCAACATTTCTGAACGGATTTTTTACACAAACGTGGCAAAATTTCAACAAACACGACTTCTTAGCCTGAACATGAGTTTTTGGAACAATATAGCAGCTTCATTTAGTGATTTTAAGCGTAGTTAAAACTCCGGTCGTTAGCTGTTTAGCTTAAAATTAGCATCGCTAGCGTTGTTTAAAAACATCATTTTATGACGAATTTTAAATTCTAACGTGGCAAAATTTCAGCAAATAGCTTCGAAGCTTTTAACCAGTGTGTCAACAATCACTTTAGAGGCGTTTTTCAGCTTTAAAAAGCAGATTTTATTTCCCTATGAAAACGAATTTCATTTCCGGGTCACGTGACTGAAATCACTAATGGCAAAGCAGCGCAGGGTGAGAGGAAGTGACGTAGCCACGCCAGTCAGCCTTCTCAACCAATCAGAGCGCTCCACAACAGCGAATTCAACCAATCACGAAGCGTTTTCTCCAACTAGCAAGTTAGATTAGCGTGAAATAGTTCGTCACTTTTTCGTCTTTTAAACCATCAAAATGCACTTTTTCTGTTAAAAATTGTAACGAAACAACTCCTAACTGTGTCCTGAGACGGCGCTCAGCTTTTAAAACGTTTATCCATCTATTCAAAATACTCGTTCAAACTGAACAGAACCGAACCCACAGCCGGGTCTTAGCAGAACCTCGTACTTTTAAACAGAATAACGTCTTCCACAGCTCATCAGCTTTTAGTTACACGTAACAGACGTACAATTCAGCTTTCATAAAGACTCAATGACACAATTTCAGCTTTTAAAACATTACTAGCCCAACGCTTAGAACATGCAGCGTAAAGTTGCAGAGCCGAGCTCCAAGCGCGCAGCCCAGCCGCTGCGTAAACATTCACAGCTGATAAACCGTTACTTTTTCAACATGCCAACATTTAAAAAATCAATCTTACACGTATCAACAGTCATTTATGAGGCGTGCGGGCCACCAGTTTGTAGTGAGTCACGTGGGTACGTGTCACTAGTTGTAGTATGACAATA
>NW_023623116.1:0-4465 GCF_014905685.2 Nematolebias whitei | reverse complement strand
TTGATGGGTCAAAGATAAATAACGTCTCTCGTTACATTTCTGTTAAACTCAATGCACGCATGTTACACAGTCAGAAAAATGAAGAACCCGTGAAATGTATGAATATATCCAGCATATGTCATACTACATATTGGTGGCCCGTTACGTGTTCATAAATGACTGTGTATTCGTGTAAAGATTGATTTTACATGTTGGCATGAAAAATAACAGTTTGTCAGCTGTGCTGAAACGCCTCTGAAGCTGCGCCGCTTGGAGCTTGGCTCTGCATGTTTACGCTGTGTTACGCTGGCGATGTTATGAAAGCTGAAATAGTGTCATTGAGTCTTTATGAAAGCTGAAATTGTACGCCTGTTATGGTAACTAAAAGCTGGGTTTGTGTGGAAACGCTTTATTCTGTTTAAAGACGGTCCAGACGCGGTTCTGGTCCGGCTCGGTTCTGAAAAGGTTCGGACGAGTTGTTTAAATAGCTAGAAAGACGTTTTTGAGACCGGAGTAGCAGACTCCGTGCAACTCAGAATTGATTCGTTACAAATTTTAACAGAAAAAAGTGCATTTTGACAGTTTAAAAGACAAAAAATTGACGAACTATTTCAGGCTAAATCTAACATGCTAGTTGGAAAAACGCTTCGTGATTGGTTGGATTTGCTGCTGTGGAGCGCTCTGATTTGCTGAGAAAGTGAATGACGTGCCTACGTCATTTCCTCTCACCCCTGCGCTGCTTTGTGATTAGTGATTTCAGTCACGTGACCCGGAAATGAAGACTCGTTTTCATAGGGAAATAAAATCTGCTTTTTAAAGCTGAAAAGCGCTTTAAAAGCTGTATTCTGATCAACTGTTAAGTTCTTCAAAGTCCAATTGCTAAAATTTCGCCGCGTTTGAGTTTAAAATCCGTCATTAAATGATGTTTTTGAACAACGCTAGCGATGTTAATTTTGAGCTAACAGCTAACGACCGGATGAGTGACGTGTCACGTCACTTCCTCCATGTCGGAAATGAGCTTTGCCGTGCTTAAAATCACTAAATAAAGCTGCCATATGTCCCAGAAAACTCATGTTCATGCTAAGAAGTCGTGCTTGTTGAAACAACGCCACGTTTACGCTTAAATTCGTTCAGAAATGTTGATTTTAACCGAGTTTAGCCGAAGCTAACTTTAAGCTAAGCGGCTAAAAACAGGATGTCAACCGAACGTCACAGGAAGTCGTCATAGACTCCTGCTGGTAGAAAGCTAAACACTGCCCCCTCCTGGAGAAACTTGAGATCACAGTTTCACTTCAGTTTTAGGTTTAAAAAGTGAAATTAAACGTTTTTTATTTCTGTAAGACAAACTTTGAGTTAACAAACTTCCTCTAGCTGAATAATCACTGTTATCTTGCACTTAAAAAGTAAGAGGTATTTATGCAAAAAAAAGGCATTTACCAGGACATTTTCATTCACTGAATTCCTCAAACAAGGAGGTACAAAATGAAAATTTAGAAACTTTTTAAAAGATACGGTTCAAATATTCACAGAGTTGATCAGTTACTCATTTGCTTAAAAGATAATACACGTTTAATTGCAAAATCACTAGATAAGAGTAAAACTTATCAGGAAAAAGAAACTTTTCTGTTTAAGTTGCCACCTAAAAATACATCTTCCTATTTAATTTTAAATAGAAGATTTGCAGGAGGACAGGAGTAATAACAGTTTTTCTGAAGAAAGACTGATTAATCCTGACACATCATCAATTTTTCTTTTTCTTTTCACCACTTGGTTCTATGAGTAACTGTTAAATAGCAAATTTCTGGAACAGAACGGTTTAAAAAGTGTCTTTAAACTGATTTGCTGTGAGACTTTTTAGAAAAATTGCAGGTTTATTAAAAATTCAGTGCTTTAGAGTAAAATACACTAAAAAGAGCTTGGTAATCTAGTATCTGTTAAGAAATAAGCACATAAAAAGTAACACTGCCAGAGAGCATTTACTTAAATATTCATGAATTGGGGTAAAACCTACAGAAAGGTACCCACATTTGAATAAGTGACTTATAACAGTACTTCTGTGTAAACCCAGAGCTTAAAATAGTGTGAAAACTCAAAGACATCTGAATACAAATATTTACCTGTAAAATATCTGAAGCTTGCAACTGTTTTAAACAGATAAAGTGCTACACAGTGAACGAACATGACAGGTGTGTTAGAAAAAGACTTTGATCCTTATGAGATGACGGACTGCCTGGAGAATGCGTTGAAGCTGCTGACAGCGTCCTTACATCCATATATGAAACAGGCAGAGAGCATGAACCCAAAAGAGTTATTGGACAATCTGAAGGAGGTTGCAGAAAGTGTGACCTCTACAGAAATTACAAAGTCAAGTTATGATCAGCTGGCTAAAATTGCAATTTTGCTGAAAGGATCGTTCTATGCAGTTGTTGAGAAAGCTGATAACCTTACACTAAGGTTAGACAGTGAAAAAGTGTTTGCTCAGGAAATTGAAGATCACTACCTTCAATTTAGAAGCGAACACGAGGTCCTCATGACGAAACATTATGAACAGATGTTTCAGTTAGAGCAAGATGCGCGTGCAGAAGTTGATTCAATGAACAGCAAAATACAATTACTTGAGGCATCACTATCTGAAGCCAGGGATGCTACAGATGTGCTTAACAAAGATCTGCACAGACTCGAAGTGCATAAACAGATATTACTGGAAAAAGTTGTGCGTTCACGACATGAATGTCGGTCATCGCAGGAACGCCTGAAGGCTTGTGAGGAGGAACTGGCCGCAGCAACAAACAAGATTTCTGACGTGGGGCGAGTTTGTCTGGAACTCAGAGAAGACCGTGGACAGAGTTCAGGTCACCCACAAACACCTCAGAAAGACGTTGTTGCACATCCTGCTCTTAATCCACCCTCATCTCGGGTGGTAGGAACAGACCTGAACAGGCCTCCTCCACAAAACATGCAACAGAGTGCATGGCAACCCCCATCTTGGGTGGTAGGGGCAGTCCTTGACCAATCTGCACCAACCACACAAGTGAGACCGTTGATACTGTCTCCTTCAATGGATGATTTGCAGAAAATCTCAAAATATGTACAACGCTTTGTACCTGGACCGATGGGCTCATCTGGAACAAAAGCGTACCTGAAAGATCTCGAATTCAGATTGAGATCTTATCCTAATGCTACGGTTGAGGATAAGATCAGTCTGATACGGCTCACTTCGGACAGAGAGGTATTCACCTTCATCGAGCGTCTACCTGATGCAACGAGAAAGGATTACAACCTTCTGTGTGAAGCTTTGATCAGAGAGTACGACCCCTGCACGGGACCTGCTGGTTTCCCAGCCGCTGACAAGGTCACGCAGGGCAAGAATGAACATCCAAAGATCTATTACAAAAGAATCTTCCAAGCTTATTTTGGTTACAGAAATGAAACCGGAATGGAGGAAGAAGAAAATTTTAAATTTGTTTTCATCAAAAATCTCCACACTGACATACGCATGTCAGTACAAATTATGGCAAATTTCAGAGAAAAATCCATAAATGAGATTAAACAGTGTGCTGTGAATGTGTTCGAGGCACGTTCTCATGCTAAGACGCCCATAGAAGGGTTTCCTAGTGTAAAGGTTAAACCCCTCCCTCTTGAACTAGAAGGACGACGCGCCTCGCCGCCTCTTCCTAAGAAAGTTGAGAGAAAACAGTCTGTTCAAACTAACAAACCGCGTCCTGAAGGTGCACGCTGGGACAAAAAAGCTCCTCTCTCAGAGGATGAACGTGATTATCGTATATGGGACATGCGTAGGACGCAAGAATATGGGATCCAAGAGGACCCATATTATCAGGGGAAATCCGAAGAGGAACCCCCAAAAGACGTACCTAGCCGCCTCCCACCTCGGACGAAACGTCCCGAGGCAAAAAAATCACAAAGGTTCCAGAAAAAAGGCCCTAAACCTCTGAGCTCGGAAGAGACAGAGGAAATACAAAGGTTTTTAGACACTTTGATACACGCTGAGATGGGAACCCAACCAGGAGCACTATGTAGTGATGCGATCGCTACTAACTCTGAAGGCGCGAATGACAACATTACAGATGTCGGTGAAACACACCAAGACATTGCTGTTATTGCCTCCAACAACCCCTCATCGGACGAAGGGGGGATAAACTCACACACAAACGATGATGAGTCATCGCAAACTGAAAACTCAGAAACTGATTTTCATGATTTTGAACTAGGCATTCCAGTTCTGGGAGGACTCCCAGATAACCTGGTACCGAGTCAAGAAGCTGGGCCAGTATGTTTCACGAAACCATCACAGGCCATCGCTCTTTTCTCAACCAATGACGTCGACCAAGGACCACAAACCTATGGTGTCTTACCCATAGACAGGTCCGACGACTCAGAAAAGGATTCGTTGGAGCTCCCCAAGGAGCGAGAACCCTTAACAGTCTCATCACAGATTGAACAGGTGGTCGCTCAAGCCGACACTCTG
>NW_023623115.1:0-4465 GCF_014905685.2 Nematolebias whitei | reverse complement strand
TAGGTATAAATTGACATAAAAGCATTAAAATAATCATTCCTATATCACAAGTAATAATACAAAATACAGATTCAGAAAGACAAGAAAAAATCAAAATGAAATAAATACTCTTCTAGTTACAAACATGCTCTTTCTAGTTTCTTTCTGTCTTTCATGCATGCGTATGAACTTGCGTATGAACTTGCGTTGTGTTCAGATGCATGTGTTGCAAAAAGTGGCAGTTTTCATATGTTCTTTGCATATGTATTTTCTGCAGTCAAGGCACAATGTGTTTGTTTTCCGGTCTTTATTGCTTGGGCACACCTGACACCTCTTTCGTTTTGAAGCAGGTGGAGTTGTGGGTGTGGTCGATGTTGAAGCCCGGCTGCCTGAAGGGCGTGTTGTCACTGATGCACTTTGTGCAGCTGATGATGTGGTTGGAGTGGTGCTCCGGAGCTGTCTGACAACGTTCGCAGTGGCTGGGTCTCGGGGTATCCGTTCCCTTCTCTCAATGTATGGCTTGATCAACAAATTTCCTAGCTCCTGAAGGAACAATCTCCGCTTGTGGGTTTTTTTGGCGTTCCACCCCAAGTCAATTTGGGTCCACAAGACAAATGCATTGTATGCAGACACATCTAGGATGTTGTAAAATACAACCATTGGCCATCTCCTGGTCATTCGCTGGCAAGTGTAGGTGGCAGTCAGCTTGTCCAGGGTGTCCACTCCTCCTTTGTTTTTATTGTAGTCCAGGATGATTTCAGGCTTTTTGTCACTTCTTGTTGACACAGCTGCATCTTTGTGAAGAGTGGACATAAGTACCACACTCCGGTTCTTTTTGGGACAGTATGAAACAACACTGGTGGTTTCTGTAAAAGCAAATTTTGAAGACAGTGGAGCCCTGTCTTTCACTTGCAAAATTTCAAGGGGCAGCTCAGGTTTGTTTTTTCTTATTGTGCCCACCATGGTAAGTTTCCTCTTGAGAAGTTCTTGTCCAAGATCATAGCTGGTGAAGAAATTGTCACACGTGATATTGTGACCCCGCAGTCCAGTAGTCATATCAAGGATTACCCGTTTTCCTTGATTCTTCTCAGGGATGCCAGCTGCAAGTTTGCCTGTGTAAATCTGTAGATTCCAGGCATAGCTGGTTTTCGCATCACAGGCTGCCCAGATTTTTATGCCATATTTGCCTGGCTTACTGGGCATGTATTGCCGGAAGGGGCATTTTCCACGGAAAGGGAGAAGACGCTCATCCACTGTCACCTCTGGTCCTGGGTTGAACATCAGTGGAAGGAGCTTCACCCATCTATCCCAGACGTCTTTGATGGGAGCAAGCTTGTCAGACCGTGCTCTAGTATCTCTGTTGTCAAATCTGAGGACTCTTGAGATCATTTGAAAGGTCTGAAGTGACATTGTTGCGCGGAAAATACTCCTGCCTGTGGACACATCCCAGAGACTAGTAAGGGCCTCATTGCTGGATCTGTACACGCCAGCGAGAATAAGAACACCAATAAAAGCATCCAGGCACTCCTCATCAATGTCCTTCCAAGTGTCACCGTGAACTTTTTTCCCTTCGAGGTTTGTCATAGCAATGATGACTTTCTTTAGTGACAATGGCATAAACAAATCAAAGCATGTCTTGATGTCACTTACTCGTGTCACAGCAAACCTTGTAATCCCAGGGGTCATCTTCATAACATTTTCAGCAGCTTCCCTGCCATGTGAAACAGGAGGAATTGCACTCCAAGTGATGTTACCCTTTTTGGATTTATAGGTTTCAGTTACAGGAGCAGCTTCAGCACCTGTGCCCTCCTCATCCGACGAGTCTGTGTACTCTGATTCATGTTCAATAGCATTGTCCTCCTCAGAAACTGGCTCATCTGTGTCACTAGGTGTGTCCTCTGCATCATTTTCAGCAAGGATGTGATCTAGAGCTTCTTGTACTGTGAATCTTCTCTTCATTTTGGTATGCAGCCAAGCTCTAGGTAAAATGGAGTGTCTGTTTCTACATGTCTCTACATGCCCATGTAGAGACACACCCAGGTGGGTGTGTCTATCTAGGTCTGCCTATCAAGATGGGCATGGCTATCCAGGTAGGCTTATCTCTACATGGGCATGCCTCAACATGTCTCTGCATCTACAGCTGGATGAATTTTTCAGTTTTTGGGAGCAGAGTATGAGGGACTTATCAATAAAAGTAGTACGGATAAATGGGGATGTTTTGGTCAGTGAAGTAGACAAACAGGTAAAAACAGAAGGCCCTAACATATGTATGACAAAGTTAGTGAGGTCACAGTGTGTTGATGATTTCAGTTTTGACTCTGATTATTGGTTGATAGTCTTATACCATAACTGGGTCACAAATTACCCCAGCGCGGCAAGTGCGTGTTGTTCTATAAAAATTAAAAATTAAATTTAGTGATAAAAAAATATATTTTTTTTTATTTAAATAAAGGTTCCAGACAAAGTCAAAAAGCCTTGATACAGAAAAAAATATTTAAAAGACAGTATTATGATTTAAAATTTAAAATGGGTCACTACGGACCCTAACATAGTAGGAAGGTAAGTTTGCCACTATGTCCAAAGGAATGTTTTAAAGCTTGCAAATGTATCCAAAGTGATGTTTTCAAGCTTTCCACCATGTCTGAAGGGATATTTACAAGCTTACCACTACGTTCACAGTGATGTTTTCAAGCTTTCCACTCTGTCTGAAGTGATGTTTTCATGCTTGCCATTATGTCCAAAGGGACGGTTTCAAGCTTGCAAATGTGTTTGAAGGGAGGATTTCAAGTTTTTCAATGTGACTTTATAAAATGTTCTGAAGCTTGCCAATGTGACTTTATGGGATGTTTACAAGCTTGCCAATGTGTCTGAAGTGATGTTTTCAAGCTTGCCACTATGTCTAAAGTGATCTTTTCAAGCTTTCCACTCTGTCTGAAGTGATGTTTTCATGCTTGCCACAATGTCCAAAAGGATGTTTTCAAGCTTGCAAATGTGTCTGAAGGGATGTTTTCACGTTCGCAAATCTGACTTTATCGGATGTTCTCAAGCTTGCCAATGTGACTTAAAGGGATGTTTACAAGCTTGTCAATGTGTCTGAAAGGATGTATTTGTTTGCCACTCTGTCTGAAGTGATGTCTTCATGTTTGCCACTATGTCCAAAAGGATTTTTTAAAGCTTGCAAATGTGTCTGAAGGGATGTTTTCAAGTTTGCGAATGTGACTTTATGTGATGTTCTCAAACTTGCCAATGTGACTTAAAGGCAGGTTTAGAAGCTTGTCAATTTGTCTTAAAGGATATGTCTGACGTGATGTTTTCAAGCTTGCCACTCTGTCTGAAGTGATGTTTTCATGCTTGCCACTATGACCAAATGGATGTTCTCAAGCTTGCAAATGTGTCTGAAGGGATGTTTTCAAGTTTGCGAATGTGACTTTATGGGATGTTCTCAAACTTGCCAATGTGACTTAAAGGCAGGTTTAGAAGCTTGTCAATTTGTCTTAAAGGATATGTCTGACGTGATGTTTTCAAGCTTGCCACTCTGTCTGAAGTGATGTTTTCATGCTTGCCACTATGACCAAATGGATGTTCTCAAGCTTGCAAATGTGTCTGAAGGGATGTTTTCAAGTTTGCAAATGTGACTTTATGAGATGTTCTCAAGCTTGCCAATGTGACTTCATGGGATGTTTACAAGCTTGCCAATGTGTCTGAAATGATGTTTCCAAGCTTGCCACTCTGTCTGAAGTGAAGTTTTCAAGCTTGCCACTTTGTCCAAAGTTATGTTTTCAAGCTTGCAAATGTGTCTGAAGGGATGATTTCAAGTTTGCGATTGTGACTTTATGGTATATTCTCAAGCTTGCAAATGTGTCTTAAGTAATATTTTCAACCTTGCCACTTTTTCCAAAGTGATGTTTTAAAGCTCACAAATGTGGTTGAAGGGATGTTTTTAAGCTTGTCAATATGTCTGAAGGTATGTTTTCAAGCTTGCCAATATGTCTGAAAAGAGTTTTTAATCTTTCCACGATGTTCAAAGTGATGCTGTCAAGCTTGTTAATGTGTCTGAAAGGATGTATTTGTTTGCCACTCTGTCTGAAGTGATGTTTTCATGTTTGCCACTATGTCCAAAAGGATTTTTTTAAAGCTTGCAAATGTGTCTGAAGGGATGTTTTCAAGTTTGCGAATGTGACTTTATGAGATGTTCTCAAACTTGCCAATGTGACTTAAAGGCATGTTAACTATATTGTCAATGTGTCTGAAAGGTTGTATTTATGTTTGCCACTATGTCTGAAGTGATGTTTTTAAGCTTGCCAGTATGTCTGAAGGGATATGTTCAAGCTTACCAATGTGTCTGAAAGGATGTTTTTCAGTTAGCCACTATGTCCAAAGGGATGTTTTCAATCTTGCAAAAGTGTCTGAAATGATGTTTTCAAGCTTGAAACTGAGGTCAAAGTCATGTTTTCAAGCTTGCCAGTATGTCCAACGGGATATTTTC
>NW_023623114.1:2359-4466 GCF_014905685.2 Nematolebias whitei | reverse complement strand
GGTGTGGAGAGGATGGCTGTAAGGGGAGAAGGGAGGCCATCAAGAAAAAAAAAAAAAGAAAAAAAAGAACACAGCACACTGCTCCCCAGCACTCGCCGGCTCGCATCAGCATAAATCTGAGACCGCAGAACGGGTCCAGTGAAAAACCTCGCTCTCAGCAGGAGCAGCACGCACCTCACCGAAGCAAATGCGTGCTTCCGCGGCGCCTGCAGCCTTCATTCAAATGGCGGGGCGTTGATGAAGGCGCGCACACCCCTTCTCAGCACTCACCCGCTCGCGTCAGCATAAATGTGAGACAGCAGAACAAGCCCAGTGAAGAACCTCGCTCTCAGCAGGAGCGGCACGCATCTCACCGCAGTGGTGGCAAACGCATGCTCCCGCGGCGCCAACAGTTTTCACACGCCTCTCCTCAACACATGCCGGTCCACATAGACATGAATGTGAACTCACATCCTGAGCGTGGCACAGAGGCGCGCTCAGAGCCCTTTCGAGGAAGACTCGCCTTGGGTCACACGGAACACACTTCCGCGGCGCATGACGGCGGTCGAGGTGGTAGACTGGCTGACGTCCGTAAAAAACATGACGCACCACCTAAAACGCGCGCCCACTCCACAAACTTTATACGGAGAGAAATTGTCTAGAATCAATGACTCCATAATGCTACCTGTTGCAAAATGGGAGTCAGATTTATCAATCAATTTTGACCAAAACACCTGGTCTCAAATATGTTTAAGAACATTTAAAATGACTAGAATCTCCAACTTACAATTAATACAGTATAACGTTCTTTATAGAGTACATTATACAGGTCAGCAAATGTTTAGGATGGGATTTACATCATCTAACAACTGCTCACAGTGCACAGGCAATATTCCTGATGATTATATCTGGTTCTGCCCACCCGTTCAGAGGTTCTGGGTCCAGGTTTGTGAAGACTTGTCTAAATGTCTGAAATGTAATATTCCACTCTCTCCGTCTGTTTGCTTATTGGCTATCTTGGAAGATGTTACCCTGGAAAAAAATACATGTCGCATGATTTTCACTGCCTTATGCATCGCAAAGAAAACCATACTCCTGAATTGGAAAAATAAAAATAATCTTAGCATTAATCAGTATAAAAATCTTCTGTTAGATCATATTAGTCTTGAAACAGCATCTGCCGACACATTGGATCAATCTCTGTGGGCTCCTTTGATCGGCTCCGTTACATAGTGAGGGTGGGTAGTCTGGGATCTGACCTTGTGGGGCCTTGGGGTTGATGTGGAGGCGGGTGTATGGGTTTGGGGCCCCGGGGGGGTTGCCGGGGGCTGGGCTCTTGGGGGTACCTGGGCAGGGGGGCACTGCTTTCCCTCTGGGGAGGGCCTGGGTGGTTCTGGGGGATATCTGCTGGTGGCTGCATGCAGGCCCTCAGGTGGTCTGTGGCGGCGGTCGTGGGTCACCGATCTGGTAGCCTGGCTGTGCTGGTGTGGGTTCGGGGTGGGCACGGGGGCTTGGGGTTCTGGGGGCTTGTCGCCCCCGGGCTTGGGCCTGTGGGGTTCGGGGATCTTGGGCTCTGGCGGGCGGGTTGCCGGGCTCTGGGCCGGCTTGCGCTCTGGTGCCCGGTTCTGGGCGGGGGCCTTCGGCTCGCTGGTGGGTTGTGGGTTCATGGGCTGGGGGGTTGGGTGTTTGGGGGCGTGACCAGTGGCCCCTAGGAGGGGGTAGTTTGACCCAGCCTAGGTGTCTAGTGTGCTATGTGTTTTGAGAGATGTCCGAATGAGGGGTGGGTGTAGTATTTCTTCTGGGGTGGGGATGTGGTGGATGTCCTTGGGGGCGGCCCGGGACTGTGCATGGCCGGCTGGCTGGCCCCTTTCCTGTGGTGGGGGCTCGCTCCCGGTGCTTCCTGGCACTGTCGGCGGTTGGGCGGGCGCTCTTGGCCGGGTCGTCCTGGTGGGGTTTGGCTCCATCTGGTAGCGGGCTGACTGCGGTCTGTGGGGGTCCTGGTGGCCCTCGGGTGTGTAGGCTGCTGGTGCAGCTTCTGGCGACCCTCGGGGCTCTGTCCCTCTCTGGTCTGGAGCTCAGCGGGCCTGGCGGTCGGTCCAGATGGAGAGGTGTCTTGGCCTCAATCCCT
>NW_023623114.1:0-2259 GCF_014905685.2 Nematolebias whitei | reverse complement strand
GGGGGGGGGGGGGGGGGGGGGGGGGGGGGGGGGGGGGGGGGGGGGGCTGTTGGGTCAGTGGGGGAGCTGACTCCCTGTGGGAGCATTTGCTCTCACAGTTATTTCTCCCCATCCCTCACCATGCACCTCCACCCTCTTCATTTCAATTCCATACATTAGGGTTGTTTGGGCTCGGGTGTGCTGCAACAATTTTACATCTTTGTTGACCATAGCCACCTGGGACTCAATTTTATTGTACACCTTAGACATTCATTCATAACATCCTCATGACATTCATATATAGGAACTTGAGGTGGGCACATGGCTATGGGTGGTGGGATGACCGTACTCTCACCCCCTGTGCCTGTGCTCACTTACAACGGTTGCATTTAGACACTAGGGTTTGGATAGAGTTGGGGTGGAGGGGAAACTGGCACCATGCCAGCCTTTGCTCCTTCTTCTTTCCTTTTTAATGGCACTCTACAACAACACACCTCAACAGCACATCTAGGGGTGGGGGTGTATGTGTCGGGGTCTTATTATTATTATTATTATTTTTTTTTTCTTCCTACCCACCTAGTTCCCTGACTGCCATTCCGGGGGTGGGGTCCGGGAGAAGGGCAGGCCGTCGGGTGTTGACCAGGACTATGTGGGGGTTCAGGGTCTGGGGGTTGCCATGGGCGGTGCTGGCGCTGTGCTCCCCCTGGGGTTGTTTGGACCCCCTGAGCTTGGCTCTTGGGTGCCATGGTTGGCCCGCTGGCCGGGGTGGCTGCCGGGGCCTGGCGGGCGGTCGGCTGGGGGTGCGTGCTTGGTTGTTGGCGGTGTGTGGGGGTGGTCGGTGGCGTGTCCTCTTCATGGTGGGGGGGTGTCCTGTCGGCGGGGCATGGCCTGGGCCGGGTCTGGGGTATTGGCTCTTCTCCGCTCAAGAATGAATGGGTTTACCTCCTGGGTTTGGGCATGGGCTGCCCCCTGTAGAGGGCGGGTACATGTCTTGGACCTGGGGGGTATAGAGTGTGTATTGGGAATAAGAATGAAATGTATCGTTATTGTATGTCTTTGAGTGAATGAATATGAGATTGAGGTTGGGATAGTGTGATTGTGTCTGTGTATGAATGGGTATTTGTTAGGCCGAGACTCGGACTGCCCCCTCTTTGATACAACTGGGGGTGCTTGGCATCGCGCCCCTATCGCGCGGCCCCCTGGTGGGGTGTGCCCTTGCCTGCCGGCGCGCTTGGGGCCCTTGGTATCGGGGGCTGGGCGCTTGGGCGTGTGTCGGCTCGGCCTGGTGTCTGCCTGGTGGGGCTCGGGTCCTCTGGCCCTGTCAGGCCTTGGCCTGGGTGGTGTGAGTCCTCGGTGCCCGGGCCTCGGTGCCTGGACCTGGACCTACATCGGTGCAACGGGTGCCGACGGAGGCCTATGAGTTTGTCGCTGTTGGCCCCGGGGGGTCACTGTATGTGGTTGCTGGTGGGGATCTTCCGGTTCTCCCCTGTGGTCCGTTCTGGGGGGTGGGTGAGTGGTTCGTCCTGTGTGGGTGGCTCTGGGGGCTCCGCGGTCGGGGTCCCTCCTGGTGTCTTGGGCTCTGGTCCCCCCTTTTTCGTCTGCCTCTGGTCTTGGGGGTCAGGTCTCTGCTGCTTCACAGTTACTAATAAATGTTCTATTAGAGAAGCCTTATACACTTATGCATGCTCACAACCACACACAAATAGAAGCAGGGATGCTTATGTAGGCTTTATATGTAGATATATAGATATGTATGTGAGTGTATATTCATGTGTATGTATGTATGTATGTATGTATATAGGCGTAGGTATGGGTATATATATTTATGGAAACTTACTGCAAAGCCATGAATATTTTAAGTTCTTTATACATATGTATTTTGTTGCTATGTTTTGTCATGTTCTTTGCAGGTGAACAGACAGTGGCCGGGTGTTTTGACGTGTGCTCTATTTGTATATATTTCTTATATTTTGGAGTTTTACTTTGTCTTTTCTTTCTTTCTATCCTATTAAAAAAAAAAAAAAACCCTACACTAGATAGTCACTATAATAAATATTTCATAATAATGGTGTGGAGAGGATGGCTGTAAGGGGAGAAGGGAGGCCATCAAGAAAAAAAAAAAAAGAAAAAAAAGAACACAGCACACTGCTCCCCAGCACTCGCCGGCTCGCATCAGCATAAATCTGAGACCGCAGAACGGGTCCAGTGAAAAACCTCGCTCTCAGCAGGAGCAGCACGCACCTCACCGAAGCAAATGCGTGCTTCCGCGGCGCCTGCAGC
>NW_023623113.1:0-4466 GCF_014905685.2 Nematolebias whitei | reverse complement strand
TCTTAAATAGCACCTTCTCAGAGTGGATCAACCAGTTTGCTGCTGACAACCAGAACCAGCTGATCACATGCTCAAGAAGGACCATCAGCCTAACAATGGATCATTAGCACCTGATGGCTGTTTACTGTTCACAGAGGGCTGAGTGATACTAGCAATCACAGCATTGTAAGAGGGGGACAGTTGAACCTGGAGGCTCCACCCCTGTTTAATGATGGACGGTTTCTTTTCACAAAGATGGCCTCCTTTACTCCTCTCTCAAACCATCGTTCCTCTCTGTCCAGGATGTGAACATCTTCATCCCTGAAAGAGTGACCTCTGGCCTGGAGATGAGTGTAGACCTCAGAGTCCTGGCCTGATGATGTTGATCTTCTGTGCTGGTCCATCCTTTTGGCCAGTGGCTGTTTAGTTTCCCCGATGTAAGACTGATCACCCTCCTGACACTGAACAACATACACAACGTTACTCTGTTTGTGCCGGGGGACTGGATCTTTGGGATGAACCAGTCTTTAATGTATTTTGGGGTTTAAAAGCCACTGGAACGTTATGTTTAGAAAATAAACGTCTCAGTTTCTCTGATACCCCCTCAACATATGGAATGACCACTGGTCTGGGTCTGGGTTCCTCCTTTTCACCTGTTGGCTGACTGGAGTCCTGTTTGGGTTTCTTCTTTCAGGAAGGCCCAGTTAGGATATCCACATTGCTCTAGAGCCTGTCTTGTGTGGGATTTCTCCTTCTGCCTGGCTCGTGAGCTAGTGGGGACGCTGTCTGCTCTGTGGTACAGAGTCCTGATGACTCCTAACTTGTGCTCCAAAGGGTGATGGGAGTCAAACTGCAAATACTGGTCTGTGTGGGTGGGTTTGCGGTACACCTCAGTTTACAAATGTCCTCTATCAGAGACTGAGACCTCACAGTCCAAGAAAGCCAACCTGCCATTTATTACATCTTCTCGTGTGAACTTGATGTATTTATCCACAGAGTTGATGTGGTCAGTAAATTTGATAACGGTAAATAGATAATAATAAAAGAACAATGCCTCTTCTTGAATGGTTGTTATGAGGTGGCTGAATCTCTCTGTCATCATCATCATTATCATCAGGGCTTTAATCTGGTCCAGGGCTTGTTGACAATATCAGTTTTATCTTTTCATGAAGTGCTGCTGCAACGTTTTGTCTGAAGTGTTGACGTGGTGTCGTAGCGGGGCTCAAGAACTTTAAAGTCGGCGCATCAATTACAGAAACGTAGATCCAGAGCTTTAGAAACTCCTACAGCTTGTGATATTGATCTGGACCGATCTGAATGACCTGATAAAGGTTGTTGAAATGCTGCTGTTATCGCTCTTTGCAACAAGCTGCTGGAAGAGACGTTCACGTTCAGATGATGTCGTTTCAAGAGCGTTAAGAAGTTCGACGTGTTGCTGCTGCAGATCCAGTCTCTGTGAAACATCGTCGACACAGCTTTGGATTTGTTCACTTGTCTTTTAACAAGAAAGTTATAATGTTCCCAAACAGGAGACCACAACGACATGCTAATGCTGCGTGTGCTGCAAAACTATGCAACAATCAATAGCACCGTGCTGAAACACACTTAGAAACTTTAGTTCCGCTGCACATAATCTCTTGTTAATAATATTTAATGAGTGAAAAAAATACGTGAAACGGTACGCACGTGGACCAAACCGAACATGCTGTACAGAAACGTTCAGTACTGTTACACCACGACTGTTTACACGTAGCCTTTGGAGAATATTTTCAGACCTTGTGGCTACATTTCATATTTTTCCAAGAATCTAAAATTCAGCTGGAGGTTTCTACACGACCTAGATGAAATGTTAAATCAGGACTGTCTACTCTAAATTCATTCAACCTTTATTGAGACACGTTCATCCCATCTAAGCGCCTTTGTTTGTGTTAAATCAAGATAATTGAATCAAGATACTTGTTGGCAAAGGTTTCTCAACCCACCCACAGAAGAACTGATTCATGTACATTGTTAAGATGCAGAGAACCATTGCTCCCTTCAAGGTGTTGCCTCTGACGCGTGTTGGACTGAAATAAAAATACCATATTACTCGCAAACAACAAGGATGTGACTCATGCTTGTGACCACTGGCAGACTAATAGCATGTGTACAAACAGAAAAGATCATCTTAAAACATTTCAGCCCTTTCCAGATGAAAGAAACAATGTTTAATCCATACAAGCGACACTTCTGCCAGTTTTGAAAAAGCAACAAAAGCTACAAAGTAAGTTGTAAGTTCTACCTGGATCATTGAGCACATGCATCAGGATACTAGAAAAGTAAGTGTGCTAATTTCAGAGAGGGTTTGGACTTGTTCTTGGCTCTGACTGCAGATCAGCACCAGGTGAGTTTCTTCTGAGTCGCTTGTGACCTGGCAGTGATGCTGCTTGATTTGCTGCATGAGTGAGTAGAAAACATCCCATATTAGCTGCAGCGTTGGCAGGAGAAGCAACACTGGCCAGTTTCCCTGGCATGGCTCAGCTGTGGGAGCAGTGATTCTTCTTTCATTACTAGGATGCAAATAGAACAGAAAATGGGAGCGTTTGGTAAGAACTTGTTGTCTTCAATCGATTTGGAGCTTTACAGAAACATCCTTTGTCGAATGTGCAACTATGGTGTGCCTGCAGGTAAAATAATTACCTGTGCTTCAGAAAGATGCAACATTCACGTTTGACGTTCTTTACTTTATCTTGTTTTTTAATTTTTATTAATCTTGTAAGAAGACGTCTTTAATGTCCATGTCCCCATGGACTACTATTATATTATTATCTCTGCAGCACATTATTTATTGAAATGAGTAAATCAGAGCAACTAAGTGGCTTCAATTTAAACATGTTGGCATTACACTTGTCTGTTTAATTTAGATTATGTGTTGTGGACTGAAAAACACGTGTGGGCTGGACACCAAGCACAAGGAGTGTTTTTAAGTGTGGACAATGCACAACATGCTATGATCAGAAACCTCTTTCACAAAATCCTTTAAACCAGGTCTAAGATGTCGTCTGGCCGTACTGATACTGATGTTCCACGTAATGTTTTTATGCTATTAGTGCTTAGTGTATTTTAGTTGATGTGTTTCTTAGTTAGATCTTATCAATGTTTTTCTTTTACATTTTATTGTTGGATGTAACTGGGACCCTGTGAACATTGTCGTTCCACCACATGTACCACATGAGGTGGAACGACAATAAAGAAACTCTGACTCTGATGTCATTAAAAGATCGAGGCAGTGAGACGGTTGAAGTCAACCTGCTGTTGTTACACCTCTAAGTTACACCACTCCCTGTCTTTATGGACTTCCTAAAATCCACAAAGAAGGAACACCACTCAGACCCATCGTCAGCAGCATGAACTCAGTGACATACAATATTGCTAAACATCTGGCTGATATTTTAGCTCCTCTTGTAGGAAACATACCTCATCACATAAAGAACTCCATTGATTTTGCTAACAAAGTTCAACACTTGAAACTAACCCCAGGAGAAACCCTTGTATCGTATGATGTGACTTCTCTTTTCACATGCATACCCATCTCTGAAGCAGTAGAAACCGTCAGAAAACAACTTCTACAAGACAAGGACTTAATCAACAGGACCAACTTCACCCAAACCAGATCTGCACCCTGTTGGATCTCTGCCTCTCCACCACTTATTTCAAGTTCAATGACAGTTTTTACAGACAGAAGCACGGCTGTGCCATGGGATCTCCAGTGTCACCCATTGTTGCCAATCTCTGCATGGAGGAAGTGGAACAGAGAGCCCTACACTCCTATGAGGGAACAAAGCCAAGCCATTGGTTCCGTTATGTGGATGACACGTGGGTCAAAATCCAAGCCAAGGAAATAGAAGCGTTCACCAGACACATTAACTCTGTCGATAACAACATCGAGTTCACCAGAGAGGATGCAAACGACAACAAGCTGCCTTTTTTGGACTATTTGGTTCAGATGGAAAGAGAGGACAGCCTCAACATTGAAGTTTACAGAAAACCAACCCACACAGACCAGTATCTTCTGTTTGACTCCCACCATCCACTGGAACACAAACTCTCTGTCATCAGAACTTTACAACATCGGGCCGAATGCGTCCCCACGAAGACAGAAGGGAAGGAAAAGGAACTGAAACACGTTCAAGAAGCTCTTCAAACCTGTGGATATCCTAACTGGGCTTTTGTCAAGTCAGAGAGGAAATCTACAAAACACACCAATAAACAGAAAAAGGAGAACAACAGACGTAAAAACATTGTCATCCCTTATGTTGCTGGAGTATCAGAGAAATTCAGAAGGATCTTCAACAAACACAACATCCCAGTACATTTCAAACCCAGCAGGACTCTCAGACAGAGGCTGGTCCACCCTAAGGACAAGACACCCATACACAAACAGAGTGGTGTAGTGTCTGTGGTCCAGTGCAGCGAGGACTGTCCAGACCTCTACATTGGAGAAACTA
>NW_023623112.1:0-4466 GCF_014905685.2 Nematolebias whitei | reverse complement strand
TAGATAAATTTCTTGAGAAAAATAATATTTTAAGTAATAATCAATATGGTTTTAGGTCAAACTGTTCAACATCTTTGGCTCTCATGGAGTTGATAGAACAAATTACTACAGCGGTTGATCAAAAACAACATTGCATAAGTATATTTGTGGACTTAAAAAAAGCATTTGACACAATCGATCACACCATTCTGCTTGATAAATTGAATCATTATGGTATTAGAGGTCCTGCTCTGCAGTGGATAAGCAGTTATTTGAGAGATAGAAGACAGTTTGTTCAAATAGATGAAGTAAAATCTAATTTGTGCAGAACTCCATGTGGTGTACCACAAGGTTCAATACTTGGACCTAAATTGTTTATATTATATGTAAATGACTTAATTGAAGTATCTGATATCTTCAAATGTGTTTTGTTTGCTGATGACACTACTTTTTTCTGTCTGGGTAAAGATATGGAACAATTAATTGAGTTGATAAACAAGGAATTTGTAAAAATACAGGATTGGTTTAAATCAAATAAGTTATCATTGAATATTGATAAAACTAATTTTATGGTATTTAGTAAAAAAAAGATAACTTTGGATTTTTGTTTCAAAATTGATGGCATTAAAATATGTAGAGTAAATGAAGTAAAGTTTCTGGGCGTAATCATTGATGATAAACTATCATGGAAACAACATATAAATTTTGTAAAAACTAAAATATCAAAGTCCAGTGCAGTATTATATAGAGTAAGGGACTTGTTAAATAATGAAGCTTTACATTTACTTTATAATACAATTGTAGTCCCACATTTTACTTATTGTGCCAATGTTTGGGGTACAGCATGTAAATCCACAACAAGGCCTATATTTATTCTGCAAAAAAGAGCAGTAAGAATTATAACAAGAAAGAGTTATTGTCATCCTTCTAATGTTCTGTTTAGTCAATTGAAATTACTTAAGTTTTATGATTTGGTGGATTATAATATTCTTTTACTTATGTTTAAGGCCCATAATTGTTTGCTGCCATCAAACATTCAAACATATTTTGTAAAAAGGACGAGTGGTTATAATCTAAAGGGATCAGAGATCTTTGTAAAACCTAAGTACAGAACCAGTTTGAAGGGACGCTCTACGACCATACATGGAATAGGTTTATGGAATAATTTGGAGGATGATGCAAAAATGGAGAAGTCAATTTTTACATTTAAGAAAAAGATAAAAACTATTTTGTTGGAAAAATATAAACAACTGTTTGTCTAATTATTTTAAATGTAAAATCTGTTTGAGTTATTTACGTTGTTGCAATATTGTGATTGACTTTTTGTTTGAATTGATAGTTAAATTGATCTGTTAAAGAAGGAGCAGATTTGATAAGAATTTTTTTTCTTCTTCTGCTTCCTTTCATTTTATGTTTATTTTTTTAAATTATCTAAATTGTATTTGTGTGTTTTTTTAATGGAACTGAAATGAAATAAATAAATAAATAAATAAATAAATAAATAAATAAATAAATAAATAAATTCTTGCGAAATTACTGAACAGCCAATCACTGTTGAGTATAAGGTCACATGCTCCACCTCAGCCTATTTGTTAGGTATATTATCTGGAGCGGGAAAGTAGGAAAGTTTAGAACGCGTTGGGAGGAGCAGAGCTGCAGGAGCCAACTACCATGAACCGAGAAGAGATGAAAGAAAGGTTATAGGAGATAACAAAAAAGGTTGAATCATGTCATCTGGACTTCGTTTTTTTGTTAAAAAGAAACGTTTCGCCCCTCATCCAAGAGGCTTCGTCAGTCTGAGGCAGACCCGGCGGCATGGGCGGGCATTGAGGGACATTGCCCCCCCACAGAGTCAGCTGTGCCCCCCCTGACTGGACACGGGAAGTTTTTTGTTTGTTTGTTTTTAATCTATCTCTGAGTGTACATCTTTCTATTTTTCCTATCTCTGTTTGTCAGTCAAACAATTCAACCAATCAATGAAGCCAAGGCAACATTCTAGCCAACTACAGTTCGAGGGGGGCGGGTCACTGACTTAAGGCGCAAACTAGCTGTTTTCAAACAGAAACAGTCACGCTCACCATTGTCCGTGTATCATGGATATTCGGACTTTTTTCCAAAAAAACAAGAGGACAACGAATGACACTGACAGTGGAAAAAATGAGAGCGGACAGGAAGCGGCACCATCCATTTCAGTTGGAAACGTAAGCACTGAAGTCAACTCTGGAGTAAACATTCATGCTAGGAGGGTTAGCTACAGCAGCTAGGGAGCACAAGGAGCAGAACCGAGCAGTGCTCAGCCAGTTGGAAGAAACGTGAGTGACGACGTCAATAACAACAACAGTGAAGTCTGTGGTAACATTACAGCTGAGAGGAGGAATGTCAACAGGCCATTCCAGCCTAGTGACCTTGGCACAGAAAACCCCGAAAGACCACTTCTGAAGGGTTTTCCTTCACACATGTTCTCTGGGATAAAAAGGTCATTCTGCAGTTCATGGTATGGGCGTTTTACCTGGCTGGAGTATTCAGTTCAGGCAGATGCTGCATACTGCTACCCATACAGAATGTTTCAGGGACAAGGATCCAGAAACAGTGATCTAACTTTCAGTGTGACTGGTTTCCACAACTGGAAGCATGCTGTGGAAGCTGGAAAGGGACTAAACAAACATGCTGCTTCCAAAGAGCACTTAGCTTGTGAGGCTATGTGGAGGGACAAGGAAAGACGAACTCACACAAACAAGGAAATCTCAACATTAATTAACAACGATCAACTGCAGCGCAACAGATATTATCTATCTGCAATTATTGATGTTGTGGAGTTCCTTGCTGTGAACCAACTGCCTTTTAGAGGTGACCACGATGCATACAGTGGCATGAATGAGGATGGATGTGGACTATTTTTGTTTTTATTTGAGTTTGCATTAAGGAAAGATGCTGAATTAGCAGGGATATCAAAAACGATCCCTCGCAATGCAACATACACAAGTCATGACATTCAGAATAACCTAATAGATGTGATGAGTGCTTTAGTAAGAGAGCACATAGTGAAAGAAGTTGGTGAATCATTTTACACATTAAAAGCAGACGGAACCAGAGATCCAACAGGGAGAGAGAATATATCCATAATTCTCCGTTTTGTGAACAAACTGTCCGAACCAACTGAGCGCCTCCTTTCAATAGCCACTGCTGACCAAGGAGATGCAGTTACACTGACTGACACCATCATAGAAGAACTGACCAGAGCTGGCCTGAAACCTGAGAAAATCCTCAGTCAGGTGTATGATGGTGCCTCACTCATGTCAGGTAAACATGGAGGGGTACAGAAACTGCTGCAGCAAAAACTGGACAGAGAGATACCGTATGTCCACTGTTATAATCATCAGCTGCATTTGGTAGTCACCCATGCCCTGGGAGTTGAAAAGGCTGTGATGGACTTCTTCAGTGTGTGTAACATGCTGTACAAGTTCTGCAGAAAACCAACTGTTGCCATTCTCTACAAAGGAGAGACACTCAAGCGCCTATTGGACCAACGATGGAGTGGACATTTTGCCACAGGTATGTTAATTTGGACTAATTTAACCGATAATTCTGTATTGTGTGAATAACTCTGCTATCTGAACATATTAAGATTTATTTTCTCTATGTTACAGTCTCTGTCATACTGAAATCATTTGATGATCTGTCCATACTGCTCCGAGAGATCAGCAACAACCGGGCATTTGGAGCAGATCTGCGCATTGAAGCAACAGGATTGTCGAGGAGCATGTCTGAGCCCAGCTTTAAATTCATTGCTGAGATGGTGCAAAAAATCCTTGCTTATCTTGATCCCCCAAACAAGATGTTGCAATCTGAAGACATGGATCTGCTTACAGGTGAAAAAATACAACATTTATTTTCAATGCACACTGTGCAAAAACGATATCTGCTTTTGAGCAAAATTATAGTGTATTTACAATAACAATGATAAAGTATTTGTGTAGAACCTTACATACAAGTAAAGCAGCTCACATCAGTTTACAGCAAAGAGTTACATACACCAAGTTCCTCACAATGAACATTAAACATGTTAAAAAGAGTTAAATAAAAACAGCAAAATAGAGTAAAAATGGAATGTATTGCTCCAGCTGTATTTCTGGTTCAGTTGAAGCAGTATGTGATATAAGTTAAACTCTTTACCCATTTTTAAAGGATTTGCAATAAATTGCATTTTAGTATTCTCTTGAAATCCAATCAACTGTATATAATTTTTTGAAATGGCATATTTAATTTCTTAAGATTGTACAGTTGTTCACTTATAATATCTTTTTAAAATACAATGATTTAAAATTTTCTTGGGCATCCCCACAGGAACAATTGTTTTGATGTGTATGTTACACAAACATTGGCTGGATAGTCTGTTGTTTCATTTCTCTATGTCTTTTCATGCAATACTACACTTTGAACTGTGTATTCTGTACAGTAACAACAGGGGGTATTGTATTGTCTTCTAG
>NW_023623111.1:0-4467 GCF_014905685.2 Nematolebias whitei | reverse complement strand
GCTGGACAGGTAGCGTTAACTGGACCTCCATATCTGCTGATTAATCTTCAGAAAGGTAATGAGTCAAGTTTCCTACCAAGCGTACCGGGAAAAGCTGGGTTCTGATGGAGAGTGTCGGTTCTGGTGAACACTTCCCCTCACATACCATCTTTTACTCCCTTTAAACTTCATTCCCATCTTTAAATTCTTCTCTAAAGTAGAAATCCTTCCAGATATTTTAGAAATATCTGTGTAAAGTGCTCATCCACTGCCGTGTGGATAATTGATCATAATTGTACAGTTTTCAGAAATGTCTGTGGTGAAGCAACGGAAAATCATGGCCGTATGGTTTTCCTGATTAATTGATTATGTTGTTATTTTCGTATTTTGCCAAATTAATGTAAATGTTTGATGTTAAACTTTGATTCTGTAAATAAATGACCGCATTCATTTTGATGGGTCAAAGATAAATGACGTCTCACGTTTGCATTTCATTAAATTCAATGCACGTTTTATTCAGTCCAGAAAAATGAGGAATCCGTTTTAATTGATGAATATATCTCTGCATCTGTTCATCTACAAAAGATCTTGACCCTAAAAAATCTGTAGGTCCAGATGAACTTCCACCTTATTTCTTAAGGCTGGCTGCTCATATCATCACAGTCCCTGTGACCCACATCTTCAATCTCTCCATAAGACAAAACTCCATCCCAGACATTTGGAAAACAGCCTTTGTTCTTCCTTTGCTGAAGGAAGGAGACCCCACCTCACTTAACAACTATCGACCAATCTCTAAACTCTGCATTTTAGCCAAGGTTCTAGAAAAACTGATAAACTCAAATCAAAAATTACCTGGACTCATTTAACATCTTACCTCCACATCAATCTGGTTTCAGGAAACAACACAGCACAACCACTGCTTCACTGAAGGTTCTTAATGATGTTGTTGAAGCATTGGATGCTAAGGATTATTGTGCTGCACTTTTCTTAGACCTGTCTAAAGCTTTTGACACTGTGGATCATAACATCTTGTGTCATAAACTCTTAGAAATTGGTTTCTCAGATCACACCATTGGTTGGTTCTCTAACTATCTTTCAGACTGGAGGCAATGTGTTCAACATAATGGTACTTCCTCCAGTTATTTAACAGTCAACAATGGTGTACCACAAGGCTCAGTCTTAGGACCCACCCTCTTTACAATCTACATACAGTACATAATGTAGGTAAAAACATCCCTAACGCATCCATACATTTCTATGCTGATGACACAGTTGTTTATTGTCGAGCTAAAACTGTTGCTAAGGCTTTCCAGCTTTTGACATCTGCATTCAACATCATCCAGACTGATTTGTTCCGCCTCAAACTTGTCCTATATGCCGACAAAACCAAAGGGATGCTTTTTTCAAATAGGAAGTTGGTCCCAGCAGTTCTTCCTCCGATTTTATCCTCAAATGGTGTCCCCATTGAGTTTGTTGATTCCTATAAATATTTGGGTATCCTGGTCGACTCGCATCTCTCCTTTAAGCTCCATGTGGAAAACTTGATAAAGAAACTGAAAGTTAAACTGGGTTTCTTTTTCAGAAACAAATCCTGTCTAAACCTGAATGCTAGAAAACGCCTTGTATCTGTGACTTTCCTTCCCTCGATTGATTATGGTGATATTATTTACATGAACACTCCTACAAGAACCCTGCAGATGTTGGATGCCGTCTATCATGGTGCACTAAGATTCATAACTGGCTGTGATTATCGTACCCACCACTGCACCCTGTATTCACTGGTTAACTGGACATCATTAACTTCACGCAGACTCTCTCACTGGTATATTTTCATCTTTAAATCACTTCTTGGTCTGTTGCCTTCATACATCTCCTCCTACTTGTCTCTGCGTCTGCAGCTATGGAGTGCGCTCTCAGGACATTATTACCTGCAGTGTTCCCTCAGTGAGGACTGAACTAGGCAAAAGGGCCTTCTCCTACTCCGCTCCTGTTTCCTGGAATATCTTACAAAAAGATTTGAAGCTCTCGACCTTGACCTCTCTAAGTGTCATTAAGAATCTGTTGGACACCTGGCAGGGCCCAATGCTGACATGTTCCTGTTTTTAGTTTTCTACATTTGTCTTGGAATCTAGCTGTTTTTTGTTTTGTTACCTTTTCCTTTTAGCCATCCTATTTGTTAAAAAAAACAGTATTATGCTTTTCTTATAACTGTTTATTGTTGTTGCTGTTGTCCATTGTTGTCATCTTTCTTTGTTGAAATCAGGTCTCTCTTGTAAATGAGTCCTCGAGGCTCAATGGGATTTTACCTGTATAAATAAAGGTTGATTGATTTTGCATGAATGACTGCTTCAATGCGGCGTGGCATGGAGGCAATCAGCTTGTGGCACTGCTGAGGTGTTATGGAGGCCCAGGATGCTTCGATAGCGGCCTTAAGCTCATCCAGAGTGTTGGGTCTTACGTCTCTCAACTTTCTCTTCACAATATCCCACAGGTTCTCTATGGGGTTCAGGTCAGGAGAGTTGGCAGGCCAATTGAGCACAGTGATACCATGGTGAGTAAACCATTTACCAGTGGTTTTGGCACTGTGAGCAGGTGCCAGGTCGTGCTGAAAAATGAAATCTTCATCTCCATAAAGCTTTTCAGCAGATGGAAGCATGAAGTGCTCCAAAATCTCCTGATAGTTAGCTGCATTGCCCCTCCCTTGATAAAACACAGTGGACCAACACCAGCAGATGACATGACACCCCAGTGACTGTGGAAACTTGACACTGGACCTCAAGCAATGTGAATTTTGTGTCTCCTCTCTTCCTCCAGACTCTGGGACCTTGATTTCCAAAGGAAATGCAAAATTTACTGTAATCAGAGAACATAACTTTGGACCACTCAGCAGCAGTCCCAGGTGAGATGCTTCTGTCGCAGTCTCTTGTTCAAAAATGGCTTGACCTGGTGAATGCGGCACCTGTAGCTCATTTCCTGCACATGCCTGTGCATGGTAGCTCTGGATGTTTCTACTCCAGACTCAGTCCACTGCTTCCGCAGGTCCCCCAAGGTCTGGAATCGGCCCTTCTCCACAATCCTCCTCAGGGTCCAGTCACTTCTTCTCGTTGTGCAGCGTTTTTAGCCACACTTTTCCCTTCCCACAGACTTCCCACTGAGGTGCCTTGATACAGCACACTGGGAACAGCCTATTCGTTCAACAATTTCTTTCTGTGTCTTACCCTCTTGCTTGAGGGTGTCAGTGATGGCCTTCTGGACAGCAGTCAGGTTGGAAGTCTAGGTTCTGTTTATGTTAGTTCCTTAGGTCTGTAGAAAAGAAATACAGACTGACCATTGTACATTCCCGAGCGACGTAGCAGTTTTATATATATTTTTTTATATATACATTTTTATTCTTGTCTATTTTCGGTCGAGGCTGTGCTAACCGGGATGGCAGAATCTATATGCCGTATATATATATCATAGAATGTACACCTAAATGGATAAAGAAAAGTTAAATATGGATCACAGTGAAGAAACACCTGGAAAATCGGTCGACATTTATCGTGACACATGGGTCCGCTTTCTAGAGCCGGTCTCAGCTTCAGTGAGCAGCCGTTACTTTTACTGAAAGACGATCCACCTCCGTGGAGTCGTTGTGTTCACCTGGAGGAGACGCTCCGGTGCTTTGAAGCGCCGTCGGACCGGAGCAGAACCGCGCTGCCGGGCTGCCGGACCGGAGCAGAACCGCGCTGCCAGACTGGGCCGCCGGACTGGAGCAGAACCGCGCTGCCAGACTGGGCCGCCGGACCGGAGCAAAACCGGGCCAGGGATATCTTAAGCCTCTTCGTCTCTCGTGCTTGGAGCGCCGGAGCCTAACTGGAGCAGAACTGGACCGGACCAGTTGCCGACTTCAGCCTCAGCCTCTCCGGTCAGTCTCGTTTTTCACCGGGGGTGCCCCGTGCTGTCGGATGCTGAGAAGCGGAGGAGCAGCGTGGAGGAGCAGCGTGGAGGAGCAGGGCTGCGTGGTGCTCGAGTGAAGTTCGGAGTTTGTATCGGAGCTGCTGCAGGCCTCCATCCAAACTCTCCTGGATAATAATTAATTTTATTCCGGATCACGCTGTTGTCCCCTGTTGACCTAAAACGAGCTAGGATCATGCCTTTCACTTCAGGAGGATTTTCTGGCAGCTTGCTCTGCTATTTGCTGCAAATTTTCTGTTTCTGTTTCGGCCTGTTGATTCTGGACCCAGCTTCTGTTTCTCATGGGAGCATCCATCCATCCATCCATCCTTCTTCACAGGGGGGCCGGAGCCCCCCTCAGCCTGACTCAAACTGCAGTTGGGCCACCTCGTCGCGTTTGTTTGCCCATTTGAACTGTGACATTTTATGGTCTGAATCTTTTTTGCATCATTCATATTACTGTCACTATTTTCAGTTCTCAGATTATCTGGAGTCACTGAATCTTGTTAATACACCTGAATCTGTCCATCACTGCAACTTTCACTGTTTTTG
>NW_023623110.1:0-4468 GCF_014905685.2 Nematolebias whitei | reverse complement strand
TTCAACATGTTCTGGGGGAGGACCACAGAACCCCCCCACCTCCGGGCAGCTCGACCGCTCTACTGTCTCATATAGAACTGGGCTGTGGAAACAAGCAGCTGGATTTAGTCCAGCAGATCCTTTGAAATGTCCATCTTACAGAACATCATGTTGGACTTTGTGTCACATGTTCCTGTTGATGGTCAGTGGGATTTTTCTGTTTCTAAACTTCATGTTGTAAATTGTTGCTGTCTGAATCAAAATGAGTTGAAGTTTGGTGACGTAACTCTAAAGACACGTGTATGAGACGAGTTGGACACTTTGTGAATCAACAGTGAAGACAGAGGTTCAGTGTTGTCCTCAGTGTCCCTGATGATGGAGGAGGTTGTGGACTTGTTCAGTGTGACGGTGCCATCAGGCTGCATCAGGCCTCCTGAAGGCCCACAAGCTCACAGCTCTTTTTCCACAGCTTCACCTGCAGCTCAGAGTCGTAGGAGAGCTCAGAGCTCAGAGGACTGCATGGAGATCATTGTGAATCAAGATGGCTCCAAAGCTTCATCACTTCATGTTCATCCAGTGAAGACTTTGAGGGAGTTTCTTTAAAAGCTCCTCGTTACAAACCATGAAGTCAAACATGAACATGTTCTCCTCCAGTCTGGAAGAGTTGACTCCGGTAGTTTTCCACATAGATTCATGTGTAATTCTGAAATGTGGCTACAAACTGTGTGTAAACAGAGCACTCAGCTGAATGTGACAAACATCATGTGGAAACTGGAGTCACATGATGGAGCTCCATTTGGCTGCTGGAGTCTGTGGAGGTCAACAAATATGGAGGAACGGGACAAGCGTGGAATCTCCTAGAAGACGTTTAGGTGGAAATATAAGAATGAATCTGCTGCTAAACGCTAAATAAAAGAGACAAAATGAGTAAAGCAACTATAATAATAACAAAACAGAAGTCGTCATTTATCTGCTGCCAAACTTTACTCAACAAATTAGAGCATAAACACAAAGTAACTCATTCAAACTGTTCTCCGTCCCAAACAACTTTTCCACACACGTCAACATTGTTCACCTGTTTTCTGTCACTTCGGCTGTTTCCGCAGCTAAACAAACACACATGCTAGTTGGCAGCTGGCTCCATTTTGGTTGATGATTCTTGAATGAGGAATGCATTAACCATCGAGATGAGAAACAACTTGAAGGATTTAGTTTTTGACTTCCTGATTTGTTGGAGCGCTCTTCATCACTTTGTGCTGAGTGTTTTTACTCTCAACTTCTAAACATACAAGAAATCAAATGTTGGTTTTTCACAAACTTCAGCGTTTTGTTCAGCACATCCAGCGACTGTTGAAAATGTAAATGTTCAAAGTTTTCCTCACAGAAACCTGCGCACATTTCAAGAAATCCATCCCAGGTTTTAGTTCAGTAAATCAGTGAACATCAACAGATCCAATGATTTGGATTCAAAAGCTCCAAAACTCCACAGAAAACATTTGGAGCTCAACGGAGACATTTTTGTCCATTTTAGAGTCAAACACAAAGACATTTCAATCTAAATCATTCTTTGGACGTCAAAAATCTTATGACTGGAATTAAATCTTGTTATTTTTGAACGTTTCCAAAACTCATTTTCCATCAAATCACAAAGTTTTGTTAACGAATGTGAAAGTTGATGTTCAAAAGTTCAACGCTTCGTTTCAAATGGAACCTTTGGTTCAGTGTTTGTCAGAAATGTTTGGTTGTGAAGCTCAGGCTTTAGATGATGGATGGACACACAGACAAGAAACAGATGTTTGAATGATCCAGAAGAACATTTCAAAAATACACGGAGAAATGTTTCAACATAGAAACTACTTTCATGTTTTGAAACACTCAAATGTTTTTTCATCCAAAAGTGTTTTTGTGTTTGTGCTTTTTTCACTGAACTTACAGAGTTTAGATGTTTTCAAAGTCTCAGTGATTTTCTTTCCTTCATCAGCAGCTAAATGTAGAATATTTGATGATTCATGGAGTCAAAGAGTGTTTCATCAAACAGATGTTGTGCTGCTGTTTTCAATTGTGTCCTAAATGTGAAAAGTGATGCGAGGACATCGTTTGATTGTCCACTCTGAAGACTTTAGAGAAAGACAAACAGAGGTTTCTCTGAGACACTTGAAGCTGGAAGTGTTCATTCAAGTGTTTCTTGTGAGCCTCTAAACCCTGAGCAGACTCAAACATGTCTCTGGTCTCACACTCAAACACTCGGGACACATCAGCTGAAATAAAGTCCACTTTGCTGCAAAGATCTGCTGTGAAAACAAAGTGGAAACATGAAAGCAGCAGGAAAAGTGATTTTTAATGCTGCACACAAGATGAGTTTTCTGTGGATCATCAGAGACAAATATTGTCCACAAGTGATTTCAGCAGCATCTGCTGGTTAAGGCCAGTGTTCCTTCAACAGCTGTTTCCTCTTCCTCACATCTGTTTGACAGAATCAAAGGAGTGAACTGGTTAGAAATGTGTTCCAGTTTGATCCACGTGAAGTTGAAGAATTCAAAGTGAAAGAATTCAACAAGAGCCTCAACAGTCTTCTACTCTCCATCATGTTCAGCCTCTGGATTGAGACGTTTCAAACACTGAAAAGTTCATTTCCTTCGGCTTCCAATGATTTTAGCAGCTTAAGTCTTTTTTCATCGACTCCTTTAAGAATATATTTTGACTTGTTCTTAAATGTTGTGTTTGAACACCTTCACTTTGTTGTTTTATGGTTGTTATTTTGGCCTTTGTTGTTCAGCACATTGCTCAACTCTTGTTGTTTAAATCTGCTTTATTAATAAAGTTGATCTCATTTGATCCATGGATCAGCCTGTATTCTATATTTATACAACATGTCATGATGTCACACAAGTACTTGATGTTTTTTCTAAGATAATGGCTGAACTTTAGGACTTGATGACAGTTTTTCTACCTGGTTGTTGTTTATTTGATGAAGAAATGTGATTTGATCACTCTGTGATTTAAATGTGGCTGGAATGACAAAAAGAAAAAAGAACTTGAACAATTTTCTGTCCACAGTCACACTGACTAAAGCTGACATTAAAGGAGGGCAAACTTTGCTCGGCGGCTCCTCTCATCACTCCGTCCTGGAGTTTATTGCTGAAGGCTGTTTTTGTCCAAGTGGACAAATGTCTGAGCCTGAAGACCAAGGAGACAGCAGCTGTTCAAATCCTGAAGAAGGATCCAGATGTTTCCAGGACTCTGATAAATAGGTTGATCCCAGACTTGTGTTCATGAAGATCCAACACTTTTCTTTCTGCTCTGCTTGAAGATGCACCACAAGCTGCTCATCTTTCATGACATCATCTAGTTTGTGTCCTCGTCTTGTTTTCCAGGTGTTCCTGATGAACATGATCAGTGTCCTGAACACAGAGCCTGTAACCTGGTCCAGTTCTAGGACTGGTTTCAGTATGTGGGGCAGACCTGTCTCACCTTTGAGGTGCTGGACAGGACTCTCTCTGACCTGTTGCATGAGACAAACTGGATGCTGCTGAACACACATGTGATCTGCCCCACACACATCTGCACAGCAGCTGTGCTTCTTCTAATGCTCAACTGATATCTATTGATCTATAGATCTGGATCAACTCCTCACAGCTGTGCTTTGAAACACTACATTTGAAAATAAAATGTTTTAAAGTAGAAATATGAATGTTCATTTTATTGATTTGTATATTTTTATGAATATATCTTAACAGTGTCTGACACCTGAGAAGATAAACCCAATATTTAAGAAAAAATACCACTATTGAAATGCAAAGAGTGAACTTTATTATTCTAGAATATGTCTAAAGAAAGTGTCTTTCAGAAGATTTCACTGAGAAACTTTCTATTAAAAATCAATTTGATTGAACCCTGAGTTTCAGTGATTTGAAGAGTTTAAATCACACTTCTTTGATTAAATACTAATCCTTCTTAAACTACATCACATGGGTCTGAATTCAGTGAAATATTTCCAAGTTGCCATGGGAACACAGAAACTAAAGGATGTAGTGCTGAAGAGCAGCTCAGTTCGAGCTCTTATTTTGAAGAGCAGCAGCTAACGGAAGTGATGTTCTCCCAGCACCGGAAGCTGCTCGGTTCTGACGGTCAGTGTTTGTTGTTCTGCTCCGTAGCTACGAGCTGAAGGCCTTTCCTCTCGACTGCTGCTCAAATGAGTGTAATTGAAAGTTAAATTGAGCTGTAACAGCTGGTAAATGTTGCTGACCGGAAGCTAACAGAGATGTGGAGACAGCGGCTCAAACAGCGCCTGGAAGCAGACGAAGAAGAAAAGTGGGAGGAGTTTGGAAGTAGAGCTGCAGCTCAGGAACAGGAACAAACGGAGGAAGACACATCTTAGATGCTGTTTTCAGTCCCAACCATCAACTGCACATTTTAGGTTTGTGTCTTTATTCTTTCTCTCGAGTGTGTTCATGTTACAAGTTAGTAGCAGTTTTCTGGAAGATAAAGG
>NW_023623109.1:0-4468 GCF_014905685.2 Nematolebias whitei | reverse complement strand
AGTTTTCAGTTTGCGATGACTCATCATCGTTTGTGTGTGAGTTTATCCCCCCTTCGTCCGATGAGGGGTTGTTGGAGGCAATAACAGCAATGTCTTGGTGTGTTTCACCGACATCTGTAATGTTGTCATTCGCGCCTTCAGAGTTAGTAGCGATCAGATCACTACATTGTGCTCCTGGTTGGGTTCCCATTTCAGCGTGTATCAAAGTGTCTAAAAACCTTTGTATTTCCTCTGTCTCTTCCGAGCTCAGAGGTTTAGGGCCTTGTTTCTGGAACATTTGTGATTTTTTCGCCTCGGGACGTTTCGTCCGAGGTGGGAGGCGGCTAGGTACGTCTTTTGGGGGTTCCTCTTCGGATTTCCCCTGATAATATGGGTCCTCTTGGATCCCATATCCTTGCGTCCTGCGCATGTCCCATGTACGACAATCACGTTCATCCTCTGAAAGAGGAGCCTTTTTGTCCCAGCGTGCACCTTCATTACGTGGTTTGTTAGTTTGAAAATACTGCCTTTTCTCGCCTGTCTTAGGAGGAGGTGGCGCGCACCTTCCTTCCATTTCTAGGGAGTGGGGTTTAACCTTTACACCAGGAAACACCTCTATGGGCGTCTTAGCATGAGAACGTACCTCGAATACATTCACAGCACACTGTTTAATCTCATTTATGGATTTTTCTCTGAAATTTGCCATAATTTGTACTGACATGCGTATGTCAGTGTGGAGATTTTTGCTGAAAACAAATTTAAAATTTTCTTCTTCCTCCATTCCGGTTTCATTTCTGTAACCAAAATAAGCTTGGAAGATTCTTTTGTAATAAACTCTTGGATGTTCATTTTTACCCTGCGTGACCTTGTCTGCGGCTGGGTATCCAGCTGGTCCTGTGCAGGAGTCGTACTCTCTGATCAAAGCTTCACACAGAAGGTTGTAATCCCTTCTCGTTGCATCAGGTAGACGCACGATGAAGGTAAACACCTCTCTGTCCGAAGTAGGCCGTATCAGACTGATCTTATCCTCTACCGTAGCATTAGGATAAGATCTCAATCTGAACTCCAGATCTTTCAGGTACGCTTTTGTTCCAGTTGAACCCATCGGTCCAGGTACAAAGCGTTGTACATACTTTGAGATTTTTTGCAAATCATCCATTGAAGGAGAAGATATCGATGGTCTCACATGCGTGGTTTTTGGCGCAGATTGGTCAAGGTCTGCCCCTACCACCCAAGATGGGGGTGAATAAAAAGCAGGATGTGCAACAATGTCTTTCTGAGGTGTTTGTGGGTGACCTGAACTCTGTCCACGGTCTTCTCTGAGTTCCAGACAAACTCGCCCCACGTCAGAAATCTTGTTTGTTGCTACGGCCAGTTCCTCCTCACAAGCCTTCAGGCGTTCCTGCGATGACCGACATTCACGTCGTGAATGCACAACTTTTTCCAGTAATATCTGTTTATGCACTTCGAGTCTGTGCAGATCTTTCTTAAGCACATCTGTAGCATCCCTGGCTTCAGATAGTGATGCCTCAAGTAATTGTATTTTGCTGGTCATTGAATCAACTTCTGCATTTGCATATTGCTGTAATTGAAACATCTGTTCATAATGTTTTCTTATGCGGGCCTCGTGTTCACTTTTAAATTGAAGGACGTATTCTTCAATTTCCTGAGCAAACACTTTTTCACTGTCTAACCTTAGTGTAAGGTTATCAGCTTTCTCAACAACTGCATAGAACGATCCTTTCAGCAAAATTGCAATTTTAGCCAGCTTTTCATAGCTTGACTTTGTAATTTCTGTAGAGGTCACACTTTCTGCAACCTCCTTCAGATTGTCCAATAACTCTTTTGGGTTCATACGCTCTGCCTGTTTATCATATGGATGTAAGGAATCTGTCAGAAGCGCTAACGCATTCTCTAAGCAGTCCCTTATCCCATAAGGACCAAAGTCTTTTTCTAACACACCTGTCATGTTCATTCACTGTGTAGCACTTTATCTGTTTAAAACAGTTGCAAGCTTCAGATATTTTTACAGGTAAATAATTGTATTCAAATGTCAATGAGTGTCACACTATTTTAAGCTCTGGGTTTACACAGAAGTACTGTTATAAGTCACTTATTCAACTGTGGGCACCTGTCTATAGGTTTTACCCCAATTCATGAATATTTAAGTAAATGCTTCCTGGCAGTGTTACTTTTTATGTGCTTATTTTTCAACAGATACTAGATTACCAAGCTCTTTTGAGTGTATTTTACTCTAAAGCACTGAATTTTTATAAACCTGCAATTTTTTCTTTAGTCTCACAGCAATCATCAGTTTAAAACGTTTTTTTAAACCGTTCTGTTCCAGAAATTTGCTATTTTAACAGTTACTCATAGAACCAAGTGGTGAAAAGAAAAAGAAAATTGATGATGTGTCAGGATTAATCAGTCTTTCTTCAGAAAAACTGTTATTCCTGTTCTCCTGTCTCATCCTCTATTTAAAATTAAATAGGGAGATGTATTTTTAGGTGGCAACTTAAACAGAAAAGTTTCTTTTTCTGATAAGTTTACTCTTATTTAGTGATTTTGCAATTAAACGTGTATTATCTTTCAAGCAAAATGAGTAAACTTTTCAACTCTGTGAATATTTGAACGGTATCTTTTTAAAAAGTTTCTAATTTTTCATTTTGTCCCTCCTTGTTTGAGGAATTCAGTGAATGAAAATGTCCTGGTAAATGCCTTTTTTTTTTTTTGCATAAATACCTCTTACTTTTTAAGTGCAAGATAACAGTGATTATTCAGCTAGAGGAAGTTTGTTAACTCAAAGTTCGTCTTACAGAGAGAAAAAAAAAACGTTTAATTTCACTAAAATACCTAAAACTGAAGTGAAACCTTGAATTCAAGTTTCTCCAGGAGGGGGCAGTGTTTAGCTTTCTACCAGCAGGAGTCTATGACGACTTCCTGTGACGTTCGGTTGACATCCTGTTTTTAGCCGCTTAGCTTAAAGTTAGCTTCGGCTAAACTCGGTTAAAATCAACATTTCTGAACGAATTTAAGCGTAAACGTGGCGTTGTTTCAACAAGCGCGACTTTTTAGCATGAAACATGAGTTTTTTGGGACATCTGGCAGCTTTATTTAGTGATTTTAAACACGGCAAAGCTCATTACCGACATGGAGGAAGTGTCCACCAAATGTAGTATGACATATGCAGGATATATTCATACATTTCACGAGTTCTTCATTTTTCTGACTGTGTAAATGTCGTGCATTGAATTTAACAGAAATGTAACGAGAGACGTTATTTATCTTTGACCCATCAAAATGAATGCGGTCATTTATTTGCAGAATCAAAGTTTAACATCAAACATTTACATTAATTTGGCAAAATATGAAAACAATAACATGGCTAGTTTCACAGGAAGTGGGACAATACGGCGATTGTCCTCACTTTTCAGCAGAAACAGCAGACATCAATCACACGGCGGTGATTGAGAACTTTGCACCAGACATTTCTAAAAATATCTGTGATGATTTTAGGAGAAAGGAGAGTTTAAAGATGAAAATGGAGATTTATCTTACAGAGAGATGTGTGAGGGAATTTATCTGTTTGACCAGAAACGTGCACGCTCCTTCAGTTCTCAGCTTGGTCACGGTACGCTTGGTCGAAGTAGAACTTTTACCTGGTTGATGATAGGTCAGGTCGGCGTGAAGTCCTTCCTTTGACTCTTTCAGCGTCTTCGTTGAGAACAGCTAAAATACTTTTAGGAGTCGTGCGAGGTTATCCAAACAGAAGTTATAATTCCCAAAATCGTCTCTGCATCCTGGATTGCAAGAATTCTGAACTCCTTCAGAACTCTACTCGTCACATCTCATCCCTGAGAGAACTCTGAAGCTTCTCTATCAGAGAACTTTTTCATCTCACTTCTCCAGGAGCTGCATCCCCGAACACTCTGAGAGAACCGGGAAGTTGCCACATTTAAATGGGTTCGACTTCCGGGTCAATTTAGAGCTTTTTGATTGGTCGATGGACCAGAACAGAGGTGTGGTTTGTGATGTAAGGTGTTATGAAAATTCAAGGATAGAGATTAAGTTTGTTTAAAACAGACAGAAAGGTTATTGAAGAAAACCAGACTTCGTGGAGTCAAACTCTCCTGTATCTTCTGTAAAAGTTAAACATGACATTTCTTCTCAGTAAACTTTTTTAGTTGACCGAAACTCGAACTCTAACACACTTACAAATTTGCTCATTGAAGACAGAAAAATCAAGAAATGCCTATTACCCTGATTTCTTCTTTGAATGAGGAATAAAAATCATTACTTACTGTTTATGTAAATAAAAATGAGTAGTTCTCTTCAACCTGTAAACATTGTTTGAACTAGCACAACTTGATTATCAAAACATTTGTAAAATAGTAATGATCATAGAGAATTGTCATTTCCACTTGATTAATTCAAGAAAGAAAGTCTCAGGATGGGTCAAACTGTATTTCTGGATGCAGATCAATGAAAT
>NW_023623108.1:0-4469 GCF_014905685.2 Nematolebias whitei | reverse complement strand
GTGCCGACCGTTTCACGAGCCCTTTTGATAAAGAATTTCATAATACATTTTTGGCGACGAGGATGGGATGTTAAGAATTTAAATAAATAATTCTGAACGGCTGCACCATATTCAAACGAAGGGAAAAAAAAAAAGAGTGTTGAGAGAATGCGAGTTGCATTCTGGACAAAGAGTCCGTTGAAGTTGTGCCGGGTTATCCAACCCTGGCTTTGTGTTTAAGAGGTGGAGGGGACGCCCGAGCCTTTGTGTAAGAGTTTTAAAACAGAGAAAAAAGTTTATTCAGACGCCTGAGGAGGCGTGAGCTGAACGGAGAAAAAGTTGTACCGGGATGGGAAGAAGTCCCATCCCAGTTGTTTGTTTATTGTTTTTGAAGAGGGGGAAGAAGCCCATCTTATGTTGTTAGAACAATTTTTCTGCAAGCAGATAGTCCGAGTGATGTTTTGACCACTTTTGCAGGCAATAGAGGTCAGAAAAGACGGCACACTCAGTCGCTCGCTCAGTTTGGGAGAATGAGCAGAGTAGTTGAAGGGGCGGTGGAGCAGGAGTCCCGGTTGCGAGGAAAGTTTGAGAGAAAGAAAGAGAAACGTGTTGAGGAAGTTCAGGAGAAAGAGAAACAGTTTTTACAACGAAAACAGTTGTTATCTGATGTGCAGACAGAGTGCAAGCTAGACCGCTTGATTAATGTAGCTGAGGGCGCGGTCGGTCAGATATGCAGGCGGAAAATGAGGAAGAAAGAGCGTGATGTTTTGCCGGAACGAGTCGGAGCTTATGATGCAAGGTTGGCTGACGGATGGAATCCGTCGAGTTTAATATCACAACCCACAGATGCTCGAGTTTCGAGGCTGTTAGACAGAGGTGGAGGTCAGGTAATGAATTCAGCGCATCGAGTCAGAGCTTTGCAAGATTCGAGACCGTTGTTTGAAGTTTGTGTAGAAACAGCCCGACAGATAACATCGGATTGGTCTGAGGGTCATTGGGTGACCCTGTGGGAGTGCGAGCAGAGATGTGCTGAGGAATGCGCTCGCTGTGCGTTCACAGAGCTGAAAGCTGTGAAAAAAAAAAATCATTTGGCCAACCCATGGGTCGTGGGCCGAGAAGGGACGGCCAGAAAAACATGCAGGAACCTACCCGTTCTGCTTTCTGGAGGGCATTAATGCAGGCAGGAGTGCATGCAGCTGAGATGAATGATGTGTCAGCTGAAGAGCTGAGGGCTGGAAGCCATTGTTTGGATTAGAGGGGCAAAAGTAGGGTCCAAAAGTTGACATCAACACTCTGGAAAGCAGATATTGTCAAACATTGAACATCAAAGGTCCAGAATTAGAGAGCCCAGATTTTGACGGTAAATTAAAAAGCCCCAAAACCTGAAGGTGATATTGATATTAAAATGCCTAAAGTCAAGATGATTTAAGAAGAAAAGGGTGGATTTGAAATGTCTAGAAATAAATATGTTGTTTGGATGTGTTAAATTAAGCTGTTTGCCTTGAAGAAAAGTGCATTGTATGTTGTTTGGAAGGAAGTACAACATATGTTGTTGATAAATGGTTTACCTGCAGCTATAGTTTTGACAGCATCTAAAAACAACTCTAGAAGTATCCAAAAATATCTGAGATAAAAAGAATTTCACCATCTTGTTTTGCAGATGTTTCACATTTAAAGTGAAAGTTCAGCTCTTTTCAAGAGGGGTTCTGTGGAAAAAGTTAACATCTCAGTTTTGAAAACTGATGAGTTAAACATTTTGAGTGGGGCCAAGACTAGAAGAAGGATTTCTTTTTAATAAATAAAGTTAATTATTGACACTTTTTGCATGAAGTGGTTATGTATGAAGAATTGTTTGATTGTAGAACAAGACAGATGATGAAACTGCAAATACAACGATGTGAAGCGTGCAGCATTAGAAGAAAGAGGGTCACAATAGTAAAATGCAGAGACATATAGGGGAAAGGGACCATATCAGATCTGGCAAACGGATTTCATTGGCCCTTTGCCATGTCACAGGGGTGTAGATATGTATGTACGGCTGTAGATACATATTCAGGTGTGTTGGTGACTCATCTTTGTAAATATGCAAATCAGACATCTACTTTAAAAAGTCTTAGTATGATGAAATAATTTTATGAGGGTCCCCTTCAGATCCAGATAATGGGACCCATTTTACTGGAAAACGTGTTGAATGGATTTATCATATTTCCTTATCACCCACAAAGCTGCTGGGCTGATTAAGAGAATGGATGAACTGTTAAAAAAAAAAGAAATGCTGAGAAAATGAAAGACATGATTTGACAAACTGAAAAGTAAATTTGTTGCAGGCTGTGTTTACTCCAGAGCTGCCTGTGAGAGAAAAAAAAAAGAACCAATTAGCAACTCCTGGGTCTGAGGACTCTAGAGCCAGTGACAGTGATTTCAGGTCAAATTCAAGCTATAAAATTGGTCTGGGTCTGCAATATCCCAGAGGCAGGAGAAGGAAAAATGGGTAAATGTACCAATTTATGTGTTATTAAAGAGAAAACTAATTCTTCTCTCTTTTTGTTGAAAAGCAGTTTTCTTGCTTCCACAGCTTGATGTTTCATTGATCTTTGCGGACTGGATGGGACCGCACAGAGGACAACATGAGAAGCATTGGTGGCAAGCACCCGTCCGATGGGAGTGCAGGACCTTTGGTCATCGTGTACCTTGTCGTAGGTGCCACGGTCCTGCTGGAGAACGCCTTCTCGCTGACACCGGGACGGGTGCTGATTGAGGTGGAACAAGAAAGTTTCAGCATCTCTTGGGCGAGAAATAACAAAGCAAACAGAACACAAGCACATTTCACATGTCCAGCCCAAAAGCAATGTAAAATAGCCAATGTATCGAGTGACTGCAAGATCTACATGTGTAAACAATGTGCACGCAATGGATTTGATGTCCCTCTCGTATCAACAGGATGCTAGCTGATGATAGAGGCCGAGGTGCCTCTGTGTGTGACTAACTGTACATGCTAAACCAGATGAAAGAAAAAAAAAGGAGAACGAAGTTTGATTTTTACTGCCAATTAAGGAGAAGGAGGAGACGTGCTTCGTTGGCAGTTACTCAAGAAAGGTTCTGGATACCATCAGTTGTCATGACTCAAGAAGAAACGGTCAAAATACTGATAAAAGAAATAAACTTGCAGCTAAAGATGTGGGGGAGCACAGAAAAAAGTGCTCTCCAACATAATTGAAGCTTTGAACTTGTTTTCCTGTGTACCTTGCAGTTTTTTTTTTGTACAGCTGCAGGAGGAGCCCTGCCAGAGGGTGGTGTCACTACATCCAATCACCACGAGTGGAGACGGCTGTGGAACATATCAGGTGTACACTGGTTGGTTTTGAAACCTGAATTGACAAAATGTAATGATAACATGTGTGAGGGACATTGGGTTCAATACCATGTTAACGAGACAACTACAGTATGCAAATATTACATTTTGCCTGTTATAACTGTACAAGGATATTGGTTTTTAAAAGTACAGGGTGAGTGGTTTGAGCCACAGACAAATCTCACATATAACATGCAACTATGTGAGACAGCTGCTAAAAGAGTGATATGTATGTTGAAACTAATCATGTTAACCCATGTTTAACCAGAGACAAGGTATTGTGTGATTAGACTCATGAACTAGGTTAGAGCAACAATAAAAAGTACCTAAGGTGCCTTTCTCTGGATGTGTGTGTGGTGTACATCTGTGAACTCGGAACAACCAGACTTATCGTTTGACTAATTATAGCTCTGAATCTCGTCTTATTCCATGGCGAGTCTCTCTGGATCATTTAAAATGCGCATTGAATGAGTCCATAGAGTTGACTGAAATGATCAAGTCTCATAAGTCTAAACGTGTCTGATCTAACAGTGTCCACCTGCATGGCTCAAAGAAAGGTTTTTACATATGGCTAAAACTAATAGTATAGGCGTCGGCTCACCATTGGTGGGATATATTCACAGGAATATTATCTACGGCGCAAAATATATGCAGTATCCCTTTTGTTTGTTTAGTGAAAAGAAGAATAACTAGTTTGATCTATGTATCTCTGTATTAACTTTGTGTATTTTGGGAACTTGTTTAGGGTTTAAAAAAAAAGAATTAATCAGGAAATTTATAATACAGCTGGTACATGGTTTGGTGAAAAAAAAAAAAAAACTATAATCTGAACACCTACCAGGTGTTTTGATTTACAATGATCGTGTCAGTGGGAATGTAATAAATCAAAACGTTCCAGGGGTTTGAAACTAGTAACTGTGTGAGTGAGTTTATTTAGGATAAAGTCCCAGAACAATTTCAATGGCTCAAGAACTCGACCATTCAGAGGTCGGAGATCGTTTAGAGTTCAACTTAAAGGGATGGCATTTTCAAGACTAAAAAGTTGTATTGTGGAATTATGTTTTAAATATCATAAAGGCAAAAGGGTGGAATGATATAAAAATGTTTTATAAGGTGTGAAGTTGCCTTTATGCCTATT
>NW_023623107.1:0-4469 GCF_014905685.2 Nematolebias whitei | reverse complement strand
TTACAAGGAGTGGTCCCATCATTGTCCTACGGAAACACAGAAAGATAGGTCTTAGTTTCTTAACTGTGAGGGGTAGGTCCTGTGGGTTTAAACTGTGGTTAAGTTTATTATCCATTAATTATCTTCTGCTTGGATGACCCTTATTCCCACGAGGTCAGAGTTTGTGAGATCTTTGTCTCCTGTGGAGTTATTGCACACCTTGTGTGGTTTAACCTGGTTTCGATGTACCCATTTAACAATTGGCTCTTTTTGGCCTTTACTGATTTTTATCTGATAGACAACTGGAGACAGTTTGTCTGTTATCAGATGGGGTCCAGTCCATCTGGGCATCAGTTTACGGGCGAGAGTTCCGGTCCCGGACTCTCTTCTCCCACTTGTGGGGGCAAACGTGTAGTACCAGACCCTGTCTCCCACTTGGAGTTCCTCGTGAGAGGCCTTTTGGTCGTAGTACGCTTTGCGTCCTTCAGCTGATTTTTCCAGGTTTTTCTGGGCGAAAGCAAAAGTGTTTTTAAGGTGTTTTTCCAAGTCTTTCATGTATTGTTGTGTAGTGTAGGCTGTTGCCATGGCAGCATCGCCTGGTTGGTACAACAGGTGTAGAGGGAGAGTCATTTGACGACCGGTCATCATCTCGAAAGGAGAGATGCCAGTCGATGTTTGTGGAGTGGCCCTTATGGCCATGAGGACCAGAGGGAGTTTCACGTCCCAGTCCTTGTGGTTTGCGGCTACGTATTTTTTCAAAATACTCACCACTGTCCTGTTTGTTCTCTCAACCTGGCCTGAAGCCTGTGGATGGTAGCCAATATGGAAGTTGGCTTTGACGCCTAGCGTCTTCCACAGTTCTTTCATTACTTCACCTGTGAAGTGTGTACCTTGGTCTGAGTTCACCCTGAGGGGAAGTCCAAACCTTGAGAATACATGATTCATTAATAACATAGCAGTAGTTTGTACTGTGTCATTAGACATTCTACCCATTTGGTAAACGCGCAGGTTACCGTGAGAAAATATTTATTTCCTCTAGAGCTCTTAGTGAGTGGTCCAACCCAGTCAATCTGGAGGTCCAACCATGGAAATGCAATGCCTCTACTATGCAGTGGTGCTCTGTGGAGTGGTCTGGATGGCTGAAACTGGCCACAGACCAGGCACCCTTTTATGTAGTCTTTGACATCCTTCTTCATTCCAGGCCAATAAGCAATCTGTTTTAATGCTTTCAGCGTGGCATTGTCACCCTTGTGTCCTACGGACGGAAGGTCATGTGCATGAACTAACATCACCCCCCTGTGGTCATGGGGGACCACGAACACGGGTGAGGACGTCTGTCCATGAGCAAAAGTTAGGATGCCCTTAAGTAGTTTTAACTGTTTGCGCAGCTGAAAGAGGACTTTAAGGTCTGGATTGGAATCCAGTTCGCCTTTCGATGGAGTGTATTTGTCTGGGTCAGTCAGATACAGTATCATCGAGTTAATTGCAGGATCCAACTTCTGAAGTTGAATGATGTCTGAGTCAGTCAGTATTGGGCGTACAGAAACTGTGTTATCAGCAGGTTTAGCTGCAGCTTGTGCACGTGTGACTGCCATTACCTTAGGTTGTGTCGACTGAGTGTTGAGTAGCCAGGAGGGGTCAAAGGACCATGTGGGCCCGTCAACGGCTCCCCCCTTATCTAGGGAGTCTGCAAGGTCATTGTAGTGCTTGTCATTGCCTGGGACTCTGGAATGTCCTGGAACTTTCTTCCAGAAGATCTGCAGATCATGTGATGTCACCAAGTGATCACATGTCATGAAAAGCTCTTTGTGTTTGACCACCTTTTTGTTGCTTGTGAGAAAACCGTTCTGTTTCCACAGAGCGAGATGACACAAGAAACTAAGTCGAGCATAGTTAGAGTCAGTGCAGATGACTAGCGTCTGGATGGAGCGTTCCACTGCCATCCGTAGGCCTATTAGGATTCCTGCTATCTCAGCGTACTGAGAAGACTGAGAGCCTAATTTATAGCCAAATGTGACCTGTTCTTGGTCTTGGAGGAGGACTCCTCCAACACCTGCTTTGCAGATTTTCTCGTGGTGGAATGAGCATCCATCCACGTACAATGTCGCCATATCTTTACAGATATTGCTATCAAAGAAGTGGTGATTTGGGTCCTCAGCTACTGAGGGTTTACTCACAACCGGCTGTTGGGTGGCTGGTACATCCTGTGTACATTCTTGGCAGATTGCCAAATCAGTGCCCAAGTGTGACTTCTTATTTTGACCGTAGCGGATGTCTAGGTTAAAACTCTGAAGTGCCATAAGCCATGTGGCTACACGTGAGTTTGTCACCACACCATCTCTGATGCGTTGGCTGTTTAGAAATGTTACAGGCTGGTGTTGTGTTTCAACAATAATCCTCTGTCCACCAATATAGCAGGAGAAATGTTTCACTGCCCACACAGTGGTCAATAGAGCCTTCTCACAGTCTGAATACCTTAGTTCAGGGCCTGCCATTGTTTTGCTGGCGTAGGCCACAACACGCTTGTCTTTGTCGTGTATTTGGTACAGACCTGCACTTATGCAGTGAGTTGAGAAGCCCACTTCCAAGTAAAACTCTTTGTTGTAGTCTGGGTAGACTAGACATGGGGCTAACTTGAGCCTGTCTTTAAGAGCGTTCATTGCCTGCTGCTGTGTATCAGTCCAGACAAATGGGACATCTTTCTTTAAGAGTTCAGTCAGTGGCTTTGCGAGGTCCGCATAATGCTCTATGAACTGGCGTGAGTAATTACACACTCCCAGAAAACTCTGTAGTTCTTTGAGATTGGTGGGGACTTTGAGGTTGTCTAGGCCTTGGGTGCGAGTCAATTGTGGTTGTAATCCGTCCGGACCTACTAGGAGGCCAACGTAGTCCACCTTGGTTCTGCACCACTGGCACTTTGACAGTGAGATTTTAGCACCAGCAGTTGTTAGTTGATTTACTACATGGTCAATCTCAGCCAAATGAGAGTCCAGTGTTGGCTGCCTCAAAAGGATGTCGTCCACATAGATCAGTGTCCCACGCTCGTGGGCGTCTGGACATGCTTTGTTCAAAAAGATGTTGAACTCTGCAGGTGAGTTAGCGTAGCCAAAGGGACACCTGGTAAAGGTGTATTGTCGGCTGCCAAAAGTGAAAGCTAGTTTGTGTTGGTCCTCGGCGCGCACAGGGATGGTCCAAAAACCAGAGGCGACGTCGAGGGTAGAGAAGTACCTACCATCGGTGACCTTTGGCAGTTCCTGTTGGAGCTGAGTCATTGGCCACCTGGATAAGGGGACTTGTTTATTTAGCTTTCTGTAGTCTATGGTAAGTCTCCACTTACCATTTGGTTTTAAAACTGGCCATAAAGGTGCAGAGTAGGTGCTATTACATTGTCTGATTATACCTTTGACCAAAAGGTCATCAACGATCTCCTGGACAGGCTGATGTGCTGCCAGAGGGATCTTGTATTGTCTGACAAATTTTGGTGGTGCGTTGGGTGGGGTTGGGATGCTCACTGTGTGGAGTGAGGTCAACCCACAATCTGTTGAGTCAGTTGAAAAAGACTTTTCATATTTTAAAAGAACTTGGCGAAGTTTGTCCCTTTCTTTATCAGATGTCAGAGCGTCGGCTTGGGCGACCACCTGTTCAATCTGTGATGAGACCGATAAGGGTTCTTGCTCTTTGGGGAGCTCCAACGAATCCCTTTCTGAGTCGTCGGACCTGTCTATGGGTAAGACACCATAGGTTTGAGGTCCTGAGAAAAGAGCTATGGCCTGTGTTGGTTTTGTGAACCATACTGGCCCAGCTTCTTGACTTGATACCAGGTTATCTGGGAGTCCTCCCAGAAATGGAATGCCTAGTTCAAAATCATGAAAATCAGTGGAAATCAACCATCCTAGCATAGTGTTTTTTGGGATCATCACCTCATCCGTGCCTGTGTTACACACAGCAACAGACGTGGTCCTGGAGTCAAGGCTCACTTGGTTCGTGGCTTCCACGGACAGTCCCAAGTTGAAAAACGCAGGAGAAGGTTGAAAATATGCCTGTTTATGGCTAATAGCTTGTCCAGCTACGATGTGGATTCGCACCTTTAGGTTAATCACCTGAGGTGGTACTGTGGTGGTTTGGTTGTTAGCAACCTGGCAGGCCTCTGGAATGGTCTGCCCAGCCTTAAGGTTTGCTGTGTCTAGCACAGGAGGATCCTTTGTGGCTGGTTTTAGGGACCACAGCACCTTGTTGATGGTGTCCACATGGACACCCAACCTTACCAAAATGTCAGAGCCTATGTAGGTTGCATGTGGTAAGTTTTGGATCACGAGAAACGGGTGAACCAGTTCTCGTTGGTTCCAGTTTAGCTTTAGGTTAATGACTCCTTCCGCGGTCATTACCTGTGAACTATTGGGAACTAATGGAAAGCGGAAAGCTTTTTTAATTAGTTCTAGACCCACGTGTTTGTGAACCAAGGTTTCATAGAAAGCTCGGTTAATTGCTGA
>NW_023623106.1:0-4469 GCF_014905685.2 Nematolebias whitei | reverse complement strand
GAATCCGTTTTAATTGATGAATATATCTCTGCATCTGTTCATCTACATTTTGGTGGCCCGTCACGTGCTCATAAATGGACTGTGTATTCGTGTAATAATTGATATTTCATGTTGGCATGAGGAAAGTAGCAGACTGTAGCTGTAACGCTTGAAGTCAAAACACTGCATGTTTACGCAGCGTGCTGGAGCTGCGCGCTTGGAGCAAAGACGCTGCATGTTTACGCTGGGATGTTTTGAAGCTGATCTTGTGAGTCATATGTCTTGTTAAAGCTGAAATTGTATGCCTGTTATGTGTAACTAAAGCTGGGCTTGTGTGGAAACGCTTTGTTCTGTTTAAAGACGGTCCAGACGCGGTTCTGGTACCGGCTCGGTTCTGAAAAAGTTCGAACGAGTTGTTTAAATAGCTAGAAAGACGTTTTTGAGACCGGGGCGCCGACTCCGTGCAGCTGGGAGCTTATCGTTACATCTTTTAACAGAAAAGAGTGCATTTTGACTGTTTAAAAGACAAAAAGTTGACGGACTTGTTCAGATAAATCTAACATGCTAGTTGGGAAAGACGTTCCGTGATTGGTTGAAAAAGACCGTGTGTAACGTTTTGATTGGCTGACAGACGTGTCAGTAGTGACTAACTCTGACGTGTCAGGTCGTGTTGCTCTGTCATTGAACGATTCTGTCACGTGACCCGGAAATGAGAACTCGTTTTCATAGGGAATAAAATCTGCTTTTTAAAGTTCAAAAACGCTTTAAAAGTTGATTCTGATACGATGCTTCGTGTCTTCGAAGCATAATTGTTGACATTTCGCCACGTTTGAGTTTAAAATCCGTCATTAAATGATGTTTTTGAACAACGCTAGCGATGCTAATTTTAAGCTAACAGCTAACGACCGGATGAGTGACGTGTCACGTCACTTCCTCCATGTCGGAAATGAGCTCGGTTGCAACCGAGAACTTGCTGTGCTTAAAATCACTAAATGTAACTTGCCACATGTCCCATAAAACTCGTGTTCATGCATAACAGTCGTGCTTGTTGAAACAACGCCACGTTTACGCTTAAATTCGTTCAGAAGTGTTGATTTTAACCGAGTTTAGCCGAAGCTAACTTTAAGCTAAGCGGCTAAACACAGGATGTCAACCGAACGTCACAGGAAGTCGTCATAGACTCCTGCTGGTAGAAAGCTAAACACTGCCCCCTCCTGGAGAAACTTGAGATCACAGTTTCACTTCAGTTTTAGGTATGTTAGTGAAATTAAACGTTTTTATTTCTGTAAGACGAACTTTGAGTTAACAAACTTCCTCGAGCTGATTTATACTGTTATGTTATCTTACCATTAAAAGTCAGTAAAGTATTTATGCCCAGAGAGGCGTTTACTAGGAAATTTTTCATTCACTGATAAATCCTCAGGCAGGTGCAGAATGAAAAATGAGAACTTTTTGGTAGACACAGGCACAGATAATCATAAGAGCTGAGAGTTTACTCGTTTGCTGGAAATATAATACACGTTTAATTGCTAAATCACTAAATAAGAGTAAATATTTCAGGAAAAAGAGACTTTTCTGATTTTATTTACCACCTAAACAATTACATCTCCTATTTAATTTTAAATAGAAGATTGGCAGGAGAAAGGAGTACAGTTTTTCTGAAAAAAGACTGATTATTCCTCATCATCAATTTTCTTTTCTCTTTTCACCCACCTGGGTTGATGAGTAACTGTTTAAAATAGCGAATTTCTGGAAGTAAACGGTTTAAAAACATTTTTAAACTTATGTGCTGTAAGACTAAAAAGAGAAATTGCAGGTTTATAAAAATTCAGTGCTTTAGAGTAAAATACACTAAAAAGCGCTTGGTAATCTAGTATCTGTTGAAAAATAAGCACATACAAGTAACACTGCATGGACGCATTTACTTAAATATTCATGAATTGGGGTAAAACCTGAGACGGTGCCCACATTTGAATAAGTCGACTTATAACAGTACTTTTGTGTAAACCCAAAGCTAATATAGTGTGAAACTCATTGACATTTGAATACAATTATTTACCTGTAACAATATCTGAAGCTGGCAATTGTTTTATCCAGAAAAAGTGCTGAACGGTGAATAACCATGACAGGTGTCAGGGAAAAAGACTTTTATCCTTATGAGATGAGGGACTGCTTGGAGAATGCGTTGACGCTGCTGACAGGATCCTTACATCCATATGATAAACAGGCAGGGAGCATGAACCCAAAAGAGTTATTGGACAATCTGAAGGAGGTTGCAGAAAGCGTTACCACTACAGAAATTAAAATGTCAAGCTATGAAAAGCTGGCTAAAATTGCAATATTGCTGAAAGAATCATTCTATACAGTTGTTGAGAAAGCTGATTACCTTGCAATAAGGTTAGACAGTGAAAAAAGAGGTGGTTCAGAAAATTGAAGAACACTTCCTTCAATTTAAAAGTGAACACGAAGTCCTCACAAAAAAACATTCTGAACAGATGTTTCAATCACAGCAAGATGCACGTGCAGAAATTGATTCGCTGAACAGCAAAATACAATTACTTGAGGCATCACTATCTGAAGCCAGGGATGCTACAGATGTGCTTAAGAAAGAACTGCACAGACTCGAAGTGCATAAACAGATATTACTGGAAAAAGTTGTGCGTTCACGACGTGAATGTCGGTCATCGCAGGAACGCCTGAAGGCTTGTGAGGAGGAACTGGCCGCAGCAACAAACAAGATTTCTGACGTGGGGCGAGTTTGTCTGGAACTCAGAGAAGACCGTGGACAGAGTTCAGGTCACCCACAAACACCTCAGAAAGACGTTGTTGCACCTCCTGCTCTTAATCCACCCTCATCTCGGGCGGTAGGAACAGACCTGAACAGGTCTCCTCCACAAAACATGCAACAGAGTGCATGGAAACTTCCTCTTTCAATGGATGTTCTGCTAAAACTCTCAAAATATGTACAACGCTTTGTACCTGGACCGATGGGTTCAACTGGAACAAAAGCGTACCTGAAAGATCTCGAATTCAGATTGAAAGATTATCCTAATGCTATGGTTGAGGATAAGATCAGTCTGATACGGCTCACTTCGGACAGAGAGGTATTCACCTTCATCGAGCGTCTACCTGATGCAACGAGAAAGGAGTACAACCTTCTGTGTGAAGCTTTGATCAGAGAGTACGACCCCTGCACGGGACCCGCTGGTTTCCCAGCCGCTGACAAGGTCAAGCAGGGAAAGAATGAACATCCAAAGATTTATTATAAAAGAATCTTCCAAGCTTATTTTGGTTACAGAAATGAAACCGGAATGGAGGAAGAAGAAATTTTTAAATATGTTTTCAGCAAAAATCTCCACACTGACATACGCATGTCAGTACAAATTATGGCAAATTTCAGAGAAAAATCCATAAATGAGATTAAACAGTGTGCTGTGAATGTATTCGAGGTATGTTCTCATGATAAGACGCCCATTGAGGTGTTTCCTGGTATAAAGGTTAAACCACACTCCCTAGAAATGGAAGGAAGGCGTGCGACGCCACCTCCTCCTAAAACAGGCGAGAAAAGGCAGTATTTTCAAACTAACAAACCACGTAATGAAGGTGCACGCTGGGACAAAAAGGCTCCTCTTTCAGAGGATGGACGTGATCATCGTAAATGGGACATGCGTAGGACGCAAAGATATGGGATCCGAGGAGACCCATATTGTCAGGGGAAATCCGAAGAGGAACCCCCGAAAGACGTACCTAACCCTCCCCCACCTCGGACGAAACGTCCCGAGGCGAAAAAATCACAAAGGTCCCAGGAACAAGGCCCTAAACCTCTGAGCTCGGAAGAGACAGAGGTAATACAAAGGTTTTTAGACACTTTGATACACGCTGAAATGGGAACCCGACCAGGAGCACTATGTAGTGATGCGATCGCTACTAACTCTGAAGGCGCGAATGACAACATTACAGATGTCGGTGAAACACACCAAGACATTGCTGTTGCTGCCTCCAACAACCCCTCATCGGACGAAGGGGGGATAAACTCACACACAAACGATGATGAGTCATCGCAAACTGAAAACTCAGAAACTGATTTTCATGATTTTGAACTAGGCATTCCAGTTCTGGGAGGACTCCCAGATATCCTGGTACCGAGTCAAGAAGCTGGGCCAGTATGTTTCACGAAACCATCACAGGCCATCGCTCTTTTCTCAAACAATGATGTCGACCAAGGACCACAAACCTATGGTGCCTTGCCCATAGACAGGTCCGACGACTCAGAAAAGGATTCGTTGGAGCTCCCCAAGTAGCGAGAACCCTCATCAGTCTCATCACAGATTGAACAGGTGGTCGCCCAAGCCGACACTCTGACATCTGATGAAGAAAGAGACAAACTTCGCCAAGTTCTTTTAAAATATGAAAAGTCATTTTCAACTGACCCAGACATCATCCAACTTCAGAAGTTGGATGATCCTGCAATTAACTCGATGATACTGTAT
>NW_023623105.1:0-4471 GCF_014905685.2 Nematolebias whitei | reverse complement strand
TAGGTCTAGATTGACATAAAAGCATTAAAATAATAATTTCTATATCATTCCACCCTTGCCTTTTACGGCAATTTAGACATTTAATTCTGAAAAGTAACACACACAAAATGTATATGTTTGAATAGGCATAAAGGCAACTTAACACCTTATTAAACATTTTTTATATCATTCCACCCTTTTGCCTTTTATGGCATGTAAAACATAATTCCACAATACAACTTTTTAGTTTTGAAAATGCCATCCCTTTAAGTTGAACTCTAAACGATCTCCGACCTCTGAATGGTTGAGTTCTCCTGCAATTGAAATTGTTCTGGGACTTTATCCTAAATAAACTCACTCACACAGTTATGATTCATTACATTCCCACTGACACGATCATTGTAAATCAAAACACCTGGTAGGTGTTCAGATTATAGTTTTTTTTCCTCACCAAACCATGTACCAGCTGTATTATAAATTTCCTGATTAATTCTTTTTTTTAAACCCTCATAATATAAAAACAAGTTCCCAAAAATACACAAAGTTAATACAGAGATACATAGATCAAACTAGTTATTCTTCTTTTCACTAAACAAACAAAAGGGATACTGCATATATTTTGCGCCGTAGATAATATTCCTGCGAATATATCCCACTCAATGGTGAGCCGACGCTTATACTATTAGTTTTAGCCATATGTAAAAACCTTTCTTTGAGCCATGCAGGTGGACACTGTTAGGTCAGACACGTTTAGACTTATGAGACTTGATCATTTCAGTCAACTCTATGGACTCATTCAATGCGCATTTTAAATGATCCAGAGAGACTCGCCATGGAATAAGACGAGATTCAGAACTATAATTAGTCAAACGATAAGTCTGGTTGTTCCGAGTTCACAGATGTACACCACACACACATCCAGAGAAAGGCACCTTAGGTACTTTTTATTGTTGCTCTAACCTAGTTCATGAGTCTAATCACACAATACCTTGTCTCTGGTTAAACATGGGTTAACATGATTAGTTTCAACATACATATCACTCTTTTATCAGCTGTCTCACATAGTTGCATGTCATATGTGAGATTTGTCTGTGGCTCAAACCACTCACCCTGTACTTTTATATATATATTTTTTTTAAAACCAGTGTCCTTGTACAGTTATTAAAGGCAAAATGTGATATTTGCATAACTGTGGTTGCCTTCATTACATTTTGTCAATTCAGGTTTTAAATGTTCCATACTCTCCTCCACTTATGATGATTCGATGTAGTGACACCACCCTCTGGCAGGGCTCCTCCTGCAGCTGTACAAAAAAAAAAACTGCAAGGTACACAGGAAAACAAGTTCAAAGCTTCAATTATGTTGGAGAGCACTTTTTTCTGTGCTCCCCCACATCTTTGGCTGCAAGTTTATTTCTTTTATCAGTATTTTGACCGTTTCTTCTTGAGTCATGACAACTGATGGTATCCAGAACCTTTCTTGAGTAACTGCCAACGAAGCACGTCTCCTCCTTCTCCTTAATTGGCAGTAAAAATCAAACTTCGTTCTTCCTTTTTTTTTTTCTTTCATCTGGTTTAGCATGTACAGTTAGTCACACACAGAGGCACCTCGGCCTCTATCATCAGCCAGCATCCTGTTGATACGAGAGGGACATCAAATCCATTGCGTGCACATTGTTTACACATGTAGATCTTGCAGTCACTCGATACATTGGCTATTTTACATTGCTTTTGGGCTGGACATGTGAAATGTGCTTGTGTTCTGTTTGCTTTGTTATTTCTCGCCCAAGAGATGCTGAAACTTTCTTGTTCCACCTCAATCAGCACCTGTCCCGGTGTCAGCGAGAAGGCGTTCTCCAGCAGGACCGTGGCACCTACGACAAGGTACACGATGACCAAAGGTCCTGCACTCCCATCGGACGGGTGCTTGTTACCAGCTTCTCATGTTGTCCTCTGCGCGGTCCCATCCAGTCCGCAAAGATCAATGAAACATCAAGCTGTGGAAGCAAGAAAACTGCTTTTCAACAAAAAGAGAGAAGAATTAGTTTTCTCTTTTATAACACTTATGAATTGGTACATTTACCCATTTTTCCTTCTCCTGCCTCTGGGATATTGCAGACCCAGACCAATTTTATAACTTGAATTTGACCTGAAATCACTGTCACTGGCTCTAGAACAATTCATTCATTCTCCTAATCAGCCCAGCAGCTTTGTGGGTGATAAGGGAATATGATAAATCCATTCAACATGTTTTTCAGCTGACCAGTCTTTCACCTGTTTTCCAATAAAATGGGTCCCATTATCTGTATCTGAAGGGGACCCTCATAAAATTATTTCATCATACTAAGACATTTTAAAGTAGATGTCTGATTTGCATATTTACAAAGATGAGTCACCAACACACCTGAATATGTATCTACAGCCGTACATACATATCTACACCCCTGTGACATGGCAAAGGGCCAATGAAATCCGTTTGCCAGATCTGATATGGTCCCTTTCCTCTATATGTCCCTGCATTTTACTATTGTGACCCTCTCTCCTAATGCTGCATGCTTCACATCGTTGTATTTGCAGTTTCATCTGTCTTGTTCTACAACTTAATCAAACAATTCTTCATACATAACCACTTCATGCAAAAAGTGTCAATAATTAACTTTATTTATTAAAAAGAAATCCTTCTTCTAGTCTTGGCCCCACTCAAAATGTTTAACTCATCAGTTTTCAAAACTGAGATGTTAACTTTTTCCACAGAACCCCTCTTGAAAAGAGCTGAACTTTCACTTTAAATGTGAAACATCTGCAAAACAAGATGGTGAAATTCTTTTTATCTCAGATATTTTTGGATACTTCTAGAGTTGTTTTTAGATGCTGTCAAAACTATAGCTGCAGGTAAACCATTTATAAACAACATACAATGCACTTTCTTCCAAACAACATATTTATTTCTAGACATTTCAAATCCATCCTTTTCTTCTTAAACCATCTTGACTTTAGGCATTTTAATACATCCTTAGTGGCCCAAAATGTCAATACTTGTGCCTTTAATGGCAACATCAGATGTCTTAATTTCTCCTTTGACCTTTGGCATTTTAAAATCAATATCACCTTCAAGTTTTGGGGCTTTTTAATTTAACGTCAAGATCTGGGCTCTCTAATCCTGGACCTTTGATGTTCAATGTTTGACAATATCTGCTTTTCAGAGTGTTGATGTCAACTTTTGGACCCTACTTTTTGCCCCTTTTAATCCAAATAATGGCTTCCAGCCCTCAGCTCTTCAGCTGACACATCATTCATCTCAGCTGCATGCACTCCTGCCTGCATTAATGCCCTCCAGAAAGCAGAACGAGTAAGTTCCTGCATGTTTTTCTGGCCGTCCCTTCTCGGCCCACGACCCATGGGTTGGCTAAATGATTTTTTCACAGTTTTCAGCTCTGTGCTCCTCCTTGTGAACGCACAGCGAGCGCACCCCTCAGCACATCTCTGCTCGCACTCCCATAGGGTCACCCGATGACCCTGTAAATCAGAGTCCTCCGATGTTATCTGTCGGGCTGTTTCTACACAAACTTCAAACAACGGTCTCGAGTCTTGCAAAGCTCTGACTCGATGCGCTGAATTCATTACCTGACCTCCACCTCTGTCTAACAGCCTCGAAACTCGAGCATCTGTGGGTTGTGATATTAAACTCGACGGATTCCATCCGTCAGCCAACCTTGCAATATAAGCTCCGACTCGCTCCGGCGAAACATCACGCTCTTTCTTCCTCCTTTTACGCCTGCATATATGACCGACCGCGCTCTCAGCTACATTAATCAAGGGGTCTAGCTTGCACTCTGTCTGCGCATCAGATAACAACTGTTTTCGTTGTAAAAACTGTTTCTCTTTCTCCTTAACTTCCTCAACACATTTTTCTTTCTTTCTCTCAAATTTTCCTCGCAACCGGGACACCTGCTCCACCGCCCCGTCAGCTACACTGCTCATTCTCACAAACTGAGCAAGCGACTGAGTGTGCCGTCTTTTCTGACCTCTATTGCCTGCAAAAGTGGTCAAAACATCACTCGGACTATCTGCTTTCAGAAAAATTGTTCTAACAACTAAGATGAGCTTCTTCACACCTCTTCAAAAACAACAAAAACAACTGGGATGGGACTTCTTCCCATCCCGGTACAACTTTTTCTCCGTTCAGCTCACGCCTCCTCAGGCGTCTGAATAAACTTTTTTTTTTCTCTGTTTTAAAACTCTCACACAAAGGCTCGGGCGTCCCCTCCACCTCTTAAACACAAAGCCAGGGTTGGATAACCCGGCACAACTTCAACGGACTCTTTGTCCAGAATGCAACTCGCATTCTCTCAACACTTTTTTTTTTTTTTCCCCTCGTTTGAATATGGTGCAGCCGTTCAGAATTATTTATTTAAATTCTTAACATCCCATCCTCGTCGCCAAAAATGTATTATGAAATTCTTTATCAAAAAGGGCTCGTGAACGGTCGGCAC
>NW_023623104.1:0-4471 GCF_014905685.2 Nematolebias whitei | reverse complement strand
TTTTCAGGTTACAGTGACCCAGGTTTTGAAGGACATGTTTATATGAAGTCGCTCTGTTGCACAGATTGCTTTGATGAAGGAAAAACAGATTTAATTAAATCTGTTTTCCTGGCAACCATCAAAACTTGCTTTGATCTGCTCTCACGCGATCCGGTCAGGGAAGAAGGTATATAAGAAATGTATCAGACACAGAGAGTTAGAAGTCTTGTTCTGGACCAGCGCGCGGTGCCAGATCGCCTGATTGAGTTCTCCTCATTGGATCGAAAGGCTTCCCGATCATTTTGTCACGGTGAGGGATACTCATATCAATTTGTGTGTTAAGAGTGTACATGACTCTTTTGCTTGGCTGTTATTTCTTGTGGCAGATTAATAAATGACAAATATTATTCTAGCAAGTTACAGTCTGTGTGTCATTTTTTCCATCGTCTGAATATCTGTGCCGACCGTTTCACGAGCCCTTTTGATAAAGAATTTCACAATACATTTTTGGCGACGAGGATGGGATGTTAAGAATTTAAATAAATAATTCTGAACGGCTGCACCATATTCAAACGAAGGAAAAAAAAAAAAGAGAGTGTTGAGAGAATGCGAGTTGCATTCTGGACAAAGAGTCCGTTGAAGCTGTGCCGGGTTATCCAACCCTGGCTTTGTGTTTAAGAGGTGGAGGGGACGCCCGAGCCGTTGTGTGAGAATTTAAAACAGAGGAGAAAAAAAGTTTATTCAGACGCCTGAGGAGGCGTGAGCTGAACTGAGAAAAAGTTGTACCGGGATGGGAAAAAGTCCCATCTCAGTTGTTTTTTTTTTTTTTTGTTGTTTTTGAAGAGGTGTGAAGAAGCTCATCTTAGTTGTTAGAACAATTTTTCTGAAAGCAGATAGTCCGAGTGATGTTTTGACCGCTTTTGCAGGCAATAGGAGGTCAGAAAGATGGCACCAATGACAGGACTTCAGCATAAAATCAGAAAATGCAAATACAGGCTCAATGGAGCAAACAAGAATGTGAGGACCGCCTGCTTGTTGAATGGACGGCTCGCTCAGTTTGGGAGAATGAGCAGTGTAGCTGACGGGGCGGTGGAGCAGGTGTCCCGTTTGCGGGGAAAGTTTGAGAGAAAGAAGGAGAAATGTGTTGAGGAAGTTCAGAAGAAAGAGAAACAGTTTTTACAACGAAAACAGTTGTTATCTGATGCGCAGACAGGGTGCAAGCTAGACCGCTTGATTAATGTAGCTGAGGGCGCGGTCGGTCAGATAAGGAGGAAGAAAGAGCGTGATGTTTTGCCGGAACGATTCGGAGCTTATGTTGCACGGTTGGCTGACGGATGGAATCCGTCGAGTTTAATATCACAATCCACAGATGCTCGATTTTCGAGGCTGTTGGACAAAGGTGGAGGTCAGAAAATGAAAGCGCATCGAATCAGAGCTTTGCAAGACTCAAGACCGTTGTTTGAAGTTTGTGTAGAAACAGCCCGACAGATAACATCGGAGGACTCTGATTTACAGGGTCATTGGGTGACCCTGTGGGAGTGCGAGCAGAAATGTGCTGAGGGGCGCGCTCGCTGTGCGTTCACAAGGAGGAGCACAGAGCTGAAAACTGTGAAAAAATCATTTGGCCAACCCATGGGTCGTGGGCCGAGAAGGGACGGCCAGAAAAACATGCAGGAACCTACCCGTTCTGCTTTCTGGAGGGCATTAATGCAGGCAGGAGTGCATGCAGCTGAGATGAATGATGTGTCAGCTGAAGAGCTGAGGGCTGGAAGCCATTATTTTGGATTAGAGGGGCAAAAGTAGGGTCCAAAAGTTGACATCAACACTCTGAAAAGCAGATATTGTCAAACAATGAACATCAAAGGTCCAGAATTAGAGAGCCCAGATTTTGACGGTAAATTAAAAAGCCCCAAAACTTGAAGGTGATATTGATTTTAAAATGCCAAAGGTCAAAGGAGAAATTAAGACATCTGATGTTGCCATTAAAGGCACAAGTATTGACATTTTGGGCCACTAAGGATGTTTTAAAATGCCTAAAGTCAAGATGGTTTAAGGGGAAAAGGGTGGATTTGAAAAGTCTAGAAATAAATATGTTGTTTGGATGTGTTAAGCTGTTTGCTTTGAAAGAAGTGCATTGTATATTGTTTGGAAGGAAGTGCAACATATGTTGTTTATAAATGGTTTACCTGCAGCTATAGTTTTGACAGCATCTAAAAACAACTCTAGAAGTATCCAAAAATATCTGAGATAGAAAGAATTTCACCATCTTGTTTTGCAGATGTTTCACATTTAAAGTGAAAGTTCAGCTCTTTTCAAGAGGGGTTCTGTGGAAAAAGTTAACATCTCAGTTTTGAAAACTGATGAGTTAAACATTTTGAGTGGGGCCAAGACTAGAAGAAGGATTTCTTTTTAATAAATAAAGTTAATTATTGACACTTTTTGCATGAAGTGGTTATGTATGAAGAATTGTTTGATTGGTTGTGGAGCAGGGCGGATGATGAGGCTGCAGGTGCAGCGATGTGAAGCATGTCAGCATTAGAAAAGAGGGTCACAACAGTAAATGCAGGGACAAATAGAGGAAAGGGACCATATCAGATCTGGCAAACAGATTTCATTGGCCCTTTGCCATGTCACAAGGGTGTAGATATGTATGTACGGCTGTAGATACATATTCAGGTGTGTTGGTGACTCATCTTTGTAAATATGCAAATCAGACATCTACTTTAAAATGTCTTAGTATGATGAAATAATTTTATGAGGGTCCCCTTCAGATACAGAAAATGGGACCCATTTTATTGGAAAACAGGTAAAAGACTGGTCAGCTGGAAAACGTGTTGAATGGATTTATCATATTTCCTTATCACCCACAAAGCTGCTGGGCTGATTAAGGGAATGGATGAACTGTTAAAAAAAAAAAAGAGGAAATGCTGAGAAAGTAAAAGTACATGATTTGACAAACTGAAAAGTATTTCAGGTCAAATTCAAGTTATAAAATTGGTCTGGGTCTGCAATATCCCAGAGGCAGGAGAAGGAAAAATGGGTAAAAGTACCAATTTATGTGTTATTAAAGAGAAAACTAATTCTTCTCTCTTTTTGTTGAAAAGCAGTTTTATTGTTTCCACAGCTGGATGCTCTCCTGGTATTGGTTGTTTGGACGATCAAGGTCGCCCCGAGGAGCTGGTGACAAGGTGCCAAGTCAGATCGGAGTGCAGGCTGTTTGGGCATCACGTGCCTTGTTGCAGATGGACAACGCCTCATCAGCAACACCAGGACGTGTCGTGGAGGAGGATCAGGTGTTCACTTTGGTTAAAAAAAAAAGATGCAAGCAAGATCTGAGTGCAAAGTGACTTTTGACATGCTACCACAGGGAAACCATCCCAGTGGTGCCTGAGGAGATGTCAGATTGGAGTTGTGTGGAAACCCCACTGTGTAACATGTGTGGGAACGGTACATGCTAAACCAGATGAAAGAAAAAAAGGAGAACGAAGTTTGATTTTTACTGCCAATTAAGGAGAAGGAGGAGACGTGCTTCGTTGGCAGTTACTCAAGAAAGGTTCTGGATACCATCAGTTGTCATGACTCAAGAAGAAACGGTCAAAATACTGATAAAAGAAATAAACTTGCAGCCAAAGGTGGGGGAGCAAAGAAAAAAGTGCTCTCCAACATAATTGAAGCTTTGAACTTGTTTTCCTGTGTACCTTGCAGTTTTTTTTGTACAGCTGCAGGAGGAGCCCTGCCAGAGGGTGGTGTCACTACATCCAATCATCATAAGTGGAGGAGAGTACAAAATGTAATGAAGGCAACCACAGTTATGCAAATATCACATTTTGCCTTTAATAACTGTCTGATAAAAGAGTGATATGTATGTTGAAACTAATCATGTTAACCCATGTTTAACCAGAGACAAGGTATTGTGTGATTAGACTCATGAACTAGGTTAGAGCAACAATAAAAAGTACCTAAGGTGCCTTTCTCTGGATGTGTGTGTGGTGTACATCTGTGAACTCGGAACAACCAGACTTATCGTTTGACTAATTATAGCTCTGAATCTCGTCTTATTCCATGGCGAGTCTCTCTGGATCATTTAAAATGCGCATTGAATGAGTCCATAGAGTTGACTGAAATGATCAAGTCTCATAAGTCTAAACGTGTCTGATCTAACAGTGTCCACCTGCATGGCTCAAAGAAAGGTTTTTACATATGGCTAAAACTAATAAGTATAGGCGTCGGCTCACCATTGGTGGGATATATTCACAGGAATATTATCTACGGCGCAAAATAGATGCAGTATCCCTTTTGTTTGTTTAGTGAAAAGAAGAATAACTAGTTTGATCTATGTATCTCTGTATTAACTTTGTGTATTTTGGGAACTTGTTTAGGGTTTAAAAAAAAGAATTAATCAGGAAATTTATAATACAGCTGGTACATGGTTTGGTGAAAAAAAAAAAAAAACTATAATCTGAACACCTACCAGGTGTTTTGATTTACAATG
>NW_023623103.1:0-4472 GCF_014905685.2 Nematolebias whitei | reverse complement strand
GCATCCTTCACAAAGGTTGGTCATTTACACAATTTATCCTCTTTGTTCTTCTGACAGTGCTATTTTTAGCTCGCTGAAGAAAAAATGGGAGCCGATTTCCCGCTCTTAACGTAATTTATACGGACCGGGTGGGGCCCACACAGCAGGTGGGCGTGGACTAAATTTTTTCAGTGCTTATGCTCCGCATAACGGGATAAACCCACTAAATCGAAGGCCTTAAAGGGCGAAGCTTATACGACATAGAACTGAGTTTAGTGTTAATGGTGTTTTTTGGCTTTCACTATGAGGTGCTGATTTAGACCCTTGTGTTGGTCAGAGTGCAGTTATGACACCGCTGGAGGTAGAGGCAGATAGATTTTCAAGAGATGGAAATGGCTATCAGAGAGCTCAATCTGAGCTTTATTTGTCTATGTGTAACTTGAGATGGAGAACTTTACAATTGGATTTGTTATATGGGTAGTTGACTTAGCTATTTAAGACTGTTTCTGTTAAGTGCCCTGAGACAACTTTTTGTTTGGTTTAGAGCTATAAATAAATAAATTAAGAATAATATCAGGATTTAATTGGATTACTTTATTTTTAAGCTAATCTTAAGTTAAGAAAAAGTTGAACTGAGTGAGTTCTTGAACCAGGAGGGATGTTCTGATGACACATAATGCACAATTATTCATATAAGTTGCTGAAAACCCACATGCAAGTTGCAGTTTGACATCTTGGACTGGTTCTGAAGTGCCCAGTAGTGTATCACATGTGCAGGTTGATGAAAAACTAGGCTGACAAGAACTTGTGACTTTATGAGACCACATCCTGTTCTGCTACCAAACAACAAAAACAACAAAATCTAAGTCTGGAGCACATGGACTTGAACTGAAACAAAATGCTGATGTCTGTGGACCGGCACTTTTGTCCAGGAGGGGGGAGCTGGACTAACATCATGATGAACTCTTGAACTCTGAACTTGCAGTATCTCCAAAGTCACACTGGAGAGAACCTGAAGCGGGCTGTCACTATACGTCTGGATTTGAGTGTCGACTTTTGCATGTGGTGTACGGTGGTGCGTTCACTCCGGATCCAGGATAGATGCTGCATGTTGCTCTGACATAAATGCACCCACATAGACACACTTTTCAAACATTACAGCAAAATTTTGATTTTGAGAAGTAGTATTGTGGTCACTTGGGACACCTGCCTGGTTCAATGGCTTTTAGACAAAAAGAAGAGATTTATAATTTTACAATCTTATATCAAAAATGAATAATGTTACCCCTGAACAAATTATTGGCTTTTCCATTGGGCTCACTTTGTCTTTACAGATTAGACTAAGGACTCAGTGACAAGAATGAAAAAGTGTTGTTTGTATTCTTTTTGGTTAACAAATGTTGGTCTTCAATATGAGCTGGAAAATCTGAATGGTGGTTGATCTCACATTTCCTATAGAGCGCTAATTTGGAAAATAAATACATAAATAAATTATCATATACTGGGGATGATTCGGTTCACACATAAACAGTAGTTTGGGCAAATACAAAACGGGAATCTTATTAACCAACAACCAAAACGGGAAAACTTTACTTCAATGTTTCTGAAACAAGGCACACTGGTGTACTATTTCAGAAAAATGGGGGAGGTATATAGTGATTGATGTACAGATTTTATAGATTTGCCTTGCTAGAAAATTAAAAAGAGATGCTAATATACAAATTTTATCAACTTCACAACAAAACATTAAGGATGCTTTTTGAGAAAATTGAAGGATGCTTCATCATTTGTGTAAATTAGAGATTTTGATAACCAAAGAATCTCACTTTTATGTGTACAGGACAGTTCTCTTAGGGGGACGCCCCTTTTTCTGAGAAGCCTTTTCTGAGACCTTTGTAGACCTTTTTTTTATTTATTTTATTTTATTTTTTTACCTTTTTTTAGACCCAGGAGAACAATGAAAATGTGGTGGATCTATGTTTTTAGATATATTAGCTTGACTTGACTTTACTTGACTGGACTATCAAGAAATTAATTGAGTTTTCATGTATAGAGTGTTTTAACAGCATTTTTATGATGAGCACATATTTGTTCTGCCTAAACAGATCTCCAGAGGAGCTACGGCAGAGCTGGATAACTGATTTTGATTTCCTTTTATTTGTTCTATCTTGATCAGAAAACGCAATGTTTGATGTTGTATTGTACTGATTTGAAAAAATATATATATATTTTCTGCGCATGCGTTTAATAATTTTTCCCTACAGACAGGAGGAGGTAAGACAAATAAATTTATTATCTTAACTAAAAACTAACGTCGCTCATGCCAAATATTTCACCACTAAAAACTTTAACTTTTTGATTCTGATTACTCATTTTCACTGCATGTGGTAATAACACATAATGTCTTTTGATTTCTATGTTCTCTTGTGAAAATAACTGTGCTTGTTCTAGGATCTAGAAGGACTTTTGAGAATCCGACATATCCTTTTTCTTGGTTCAGGTTTGTAAACATGAAAGTACAAATGAAATGTGATTCATGTTGTTCTATAAAGCTGTTACAGTGTAGAAGTAATAAGGAAATACTTATTTTGACAAAGCCCTTTAGTGGAAGAGACAGAAAATACAGTTACATGCCTTAGAGGGCTGCATTTGGACTAAAACATAGAACATCATATGACCTACAAAAAATAGACAGGAAAAATTAGAAAAGATCTGAAGATAGACCCCCTAGACAACAATGTAGGAGATTTTTGTAGATTTTTGTGTTACAGGTGGCGGGTGAAAGGAAGACAGTCTCTGGGTGCAGCAACTGCTCTCACCTGAGAGAAGAAACGAAGGAATACAGAAAAATTCAGCACCTTTGTGTCAGGCTTCATTCACAGGTGACAAAACCAAAGGAGAGAGATGAACCTGGGAGGCCCCACACACTCGGTGCTGCTGAATGTCATCACAAGAGGAAGGGACCGAGGTGGACTGGACCTTATCAGGTGGTTGAGAGAACCTCACGCCAGCAGAGAAGCCAAACCCGTTGGGATCGATCTGGTTGACGAAAGCCCCCACTTTGTCAGGACAAGTGGCCTGACACACATTCTTCCTGAAAATCCTGAACTGAACTTATACCCCCAAAGAAAAACGACAAGATGGACACGCTGACTTAGGCCTCCTCAGTGCACACACGTCCCTAGAAAGTTTAAAACATACTGATAACAGAGACTCTTACACACATGAAGAGAACTCCGTGGTCCTATAATTACATCACCGCTGAGCAACAAAGGACCCCTCACATGGGAGGGCCTCCCAACTCTTCAGAGCACCAAAACGCAGAGGGAAAGGAAAATTTATGTTGTTGTTGCTTTTATTTGGTCATTTCAGGAGAACAAAGTATAATAGTTTTATTACCAGAACTAGTAGTTAAAATAGTCACAATGCTTTACACTCAGACCTAAAAACCTGTTCTATATTTATTATTTTAGATTGGTTTAAAGTGATGATTCAGTTATCTTTGCAGTTCATAAAAAAAAAAAAAAAATTACTGCTCGCTCATAAAGAACCCACATAATTCTAGTTTTGCTTGGTCTTTGTGTGATTTTTGTTTTTCTGCCTTTGATTTACTTGTTCCGGGGCCCACAAATTGAAGATACTGAGTGAACCTGAAGGTCAGGGTCATCGCCAGAGAGGGCCTGGGGTGATGATGTGCTTTTCCTCCTACGCTCTTACCATCAGCCCTGGGGGGGTTTTTCAGCGTCATTCACATAGAATCTTCAGTTAAACGTGATACCCACATAAATTTATGGTTTGCATATGGTAAAACTTAGTTTTAAATGATAAACAGTAGGGAATGTTGGATAAAATGTAAATGTTATCATTTAAAACTGTTTTTTGACCCCGCATCATTTAATTAAACTCCAGTCGTGTGAACTAAAGAAAAGCCATTTGTCTTGTTCTAAAGTGTTCACGTGCAGTCAGACCAAGACCTTGGGTTTTTAAACAACCATGATGTTATTCAGATCTGACCTCGCTATTCCGGCTATCCCGTTTTGTAATCAAGCTGTCTGTTTAGTAATCTTTTCTGGCTCCGCTGCGTCGGAGAAAATCTGTATCTGTTGATTTTGCCTGCTGCTCACTCCTCCTGCCTCACAATAAAACACGAGCTCTCCCGTCGAACGGCGGACTTCACCTTGACGTTTGGTCAGGTTACGAACTCCCCCCTCTGCAGAGGGCTCATTCAAAATTCTTATACTCTGTCTTGTGTGTGAATTCTTTAAAGGTGATACGAGGGAAAAAATCCCTAACATTCTAAGAATGCAGAGTTCTGCCGGTCACTCCGAGTCCAACAAGATCGCCATGCAGCGCACCTCAATATGATTATGTCTCGCGCACGCGGGTCTGCAAAGAAACAAACAAATAAACGGGACAGCGTGACTGAATCTGGCAACCAGGGTGAGAAGAAGCAGTGAAACGATGTTTTTAGATGCTTAGTCACTACTCTTGTC
>NW_023623102.1:0-4473 GCF_014905685.2 Nematolebias whitei | reverse complement strand
TGCGCAGCGGTAGCGTTCGATTTCATTGGCTGCTTCCTGTACTCTAGTCAATCATATCAAACCTACAGGTAGCCACGCAGATTAAATTACGGTCCGAGGAGATACCATACCATACCATACCAATTTATTTATATAGCACTTAAAACAGCAACAAGGCCAACCAAAGTGCTGTACAAAAGAACACAAACATGCACAGCAGACAGGAAAACATAAAATAGAAATACAGATACAAATAGCAGCAGGAGCTAACTAAAATGGCCAACAGAGTAGAGAACAGACCGGACCAAAACAAATCACACCGTGTTAAAGGCAAGCGAATAGAAGTGGGTCTTCAAGCGAGACTTAAAGACTGAGAGTGTGGGAGCCTGCCGGACACTCAGTGGCAACTCATTCCACAGTCGTGGACCTGGAACAGAGAAAGCCCTGTCACCTCTGAGCTTACGACGGGTTTCTGGGACTGAGAGAAGCATCTGGTCTGCTGACCTCAGAGAGCGCGGTGGGACATATGGCTGCAGAAGATCAGTGAGATAGGATGGGGCGGAACTGTTCAGTGATTTAAAAACATACATGAGAATTTTGAAATGGATCCGAAGGTGAATGGGTAGCCAGTGCAGGGAGGCCAAAACTGGCGTGATGTGCTCTCTATAGCCTGTACCAGTTAAAAATCGGGCTGCAGCATTTTGGACCAGTTGTAGACGAGCAATGGAGGACTGGCTGATTCCAAACAGAAGTGAATTGCAGTAATCAAGCCTAGATGTTATGAAGGCGTGGATCACTGTCTCAAGGTTCTTTTTGGAGAGTATAGGCTTCAGCTTAGACAGCCGTCTCAGCTGAAAAAAACAGGATTTGACCATCATGTTTACGTGACTGTTGAGTTTTAAGGACGGGTCCATTATCACCCCCAGATTAGTCACCTTTTGTTTCTCTAGCGGGGCTAGAGAGAATAGGTCAATGTCATAGTTCATGAGTGAGCCACTGGGATGGAACAGCATGACTTCAGACTTCTTCTCATTGAAGCTTAAGAAGTTTAAAGCCATCCAGTCCCGGATGTCAGCCAGGCAGTCAAGAAGAGGCTGAATAGAGCGTGTGCCTCTGTGCCTCAGGGGGAAGTAAATTTGGCAATCATCGGCATAGAAATGAAAGGGTATGTCGTGTTTGCGGAAGATAGCACCTAGTGGCAGCAGGTATAAAGAAAAGAGAAGGGGACCGAGGATGGACCCCTGCGGTACCCCCCACTGGAGTGCGGTCGATGCCGAACTGAAATCTTTGATATTGACACAGAAGGTTCTGTCAGAGAGGTAGGACCCAAACCATTTAAGGGCTGACCCTGTGATGCCCACCCACTGCTCCAGTCTAGAAATGAGGATATTGTGGTCGATGGTGTCAAAAGCAGATGTAAGGTCCAATAGGACAAGCAGCACAGAATCACCTGCGTCTGTGGATATGAAAATGTCATTAAAAACCTTCAGTAGAGCAGTTTCAGTGCTATGGAGAGATTTGAAGCCAGATTGGAATAACTCAAGGATAGCGTGATCCCCCAAAAACTGTTTCAACTGAGACTCCACAATTTTTTCCAGTAGTTTAGAGGTGAATGGGAGTCTGGAGACAGGCCGGAAGTTGGACATGACTGAGGGGTCAAGGTTAGGTTTTTTCAGGAGGGGCTGGACAGCAGCATGTTTAAAAGTCTTTGGCACCACACCTGAGGATAAACTGCTATTCAGAATAGTGAGGATAAAAGGACCCAGGGTAGGAAAAACTTCCTTTAGCAGTCGAGGGGCGACCACATCAAAGGGGGAACCAGATGGCTTCATGCTGCACATTACCTGCTCCAGAGAGGACAGAGAGATGGGCTCAAAGTGGTCAAACACAGCCACGCACTGAGATGGGATGGACAGATCATGAGCTGGTCACATCATCACAGGAGATGCCTGTGATAGTTTTTTTCACTTTGTAATTGAGTTCACGCCAAGTAGCACGTAATGTCTGGGAGAAAACGACAACGCGCTGAGTCTTCAGACTCAGAGGACACCAATGAGACGAATGTTAGGCGTAATGTCAGCGCACGCCAAAGAAGCCATGAAACTCCCGTATGTGGGACTTCACAACGAGGCCAAGCAAAACGGCGCCTCGTTGGATCCAGAGGGAGATCTCACAGTCCGGCGACTGATGTCACATTACATCAAGTGTGGAAGTAAGTTGACATTGTTTTTTTACGCCATCAATTTGTTTCATTTGTTGAATATGAGGAGTTATTTGTGTTTAGCTTCGCAGAGAAACTGATCAGTAGCGGCTCTTGATTAAATAGTGGGGTGGACATTGACACAGATCCTGGAATTATTATATTTTATATAATATTTTTCTTATGTAGCCTAATGTAATCAGTAACAATATATTATGCAGGTTAAATGCAAATTTATATAAACATAAGCTATAGAGTACGTTGCTATTTACCTTTTATTTTTGCGCGCCACTTTTTTTCTCCATCTGCGCTGCTGCGGGTTCGAGGTTGTGTCCCGCACACCACGCAAAACACTCTCTAAGTAATGCACACAGAGGTAAAAGCTTTTTCCCTTATGAACCAGGACACGGTGAGATTTAGGCTACTAATTTTAACAGTTTGAAAAAAGATGGACCGCTCTGCGCGCGGAGATGAATTCACTGCCGCAAACGCACATCATTTCTCCGACTGATCGGCACACAGAAAAACACATATTCATCACTTTAGGACCTATTAATTATATTCTGTTGCTTTAGGCATTTATCTTTTACTGTTTTAAACGTTATGAATTTCACAAATTGCGTTGGGATAAACATCCTGGATCGTCTTCCTCACACACACAGCTCCTCGCATCGCATTTGCCCCATCGCTAGCTTCGTTTTCTGTAATGTTTGTTCCAATTTGCTCAGCCATTAACTGAAATGTTGCAAAACAACTGAAAATGTTTCAGGGCTCTGTCCAATGTACACCAAAGGATGGACAAGATGGAGGAGATGATGGCTGCAAAACTGGACGGGCTGACTGAGGCGGTCGCAGAAATAAAAGGCCAATTGGTGGCGGAAGCCTCAACTCGACACACACCCACTTCATCACAACTCATCCCCAAGGCCCTGTCTGTAAGTTATACACTAAGCTGTGTTTTGTTGTACTCAGATTTATTCTGTAGGTCGAAACAGATCTATGATCTGATCATAGTACCACATACAAATGTCAATTAAACAATTAATGATTTAATTACATCAAGGCAAAACAAAAACTTCACCCACAACCTCCTCTTTAAGTGATGGAGAATGATTGAACTGCATCTGCACTTTAAAGAATAGCTTAAGTGGTTATCAAGGTTAAGTATTTTGTTTGAGACACTGACACACATTTCCTCTCTCATGAGCTAACTGTTCTCTGTGATATTGTTTTGTTTTGTTTTGCTTTTCTGTTTTTATAGCGGGAGGTAAAAAGGATCCACAGGAGTCTGGAGGACGAACATAAATACAGGGGAAATGAGAGGTAAGATATTACTAACCATGTGTTAGTCTGTCCTCTGATTACAAGGTCGCTGATAAATATTTTTTCCTTCAGAGGGTACAGCAGCATCACTTAGCAGTTATTTATTTCTTGGATCCAAGACCATTTACTGATGCTTTAGTAAAGTGGTTCCCAAACTTTTTCTGCAGCACCCCCTTTTCAATTATAAGAAATATTTTGAGCCCCTCCAACCAGATATGTAAATAATCCATTTTCAAACTCCATTGAAGTTTATTTCACACCTCCACTTATTTTTATCAGTTGAACAAAATTTGTTAGGCTGAAATGACACCTTCAGTCTTTTGGTATTTATGCCCTGACAAAAACCTGTCCTTTTATGATAGCAGTGTCCAAGCATTCATTTTTCTATTAAGTGCCCCACCCCTCTCCCCACTGTAGGAACCACTGCTTTAGTTTAAAAATAATATCACTTTAAAGAACTCCAAAACACATTTTCACTGCAGCTGTTTGATATATCATAGCTTATGTTGCGTGATTCATTTCTGATTTCTGAAATGTAATCTGTAGGTTCACGTCTGAGCACAACAGCGCAGTCACAAGCTCCGTGTCACGGACAGTCATGGATGAGGAGGAATGATTCATCTTTGATAAAAAGTAAGTTCTGATTTTAAAATTGGTTTTACCAGAGACACAAGGTTCATTTAAGTATAGTTTACCACTGTGAAACAAAAAAACACAATCTCAGTCTTCTGTGTAATTCTACAAAAACACTAACACTAAGTGCTGACAAATGACATATGTCACTTTTTGTGTTCATAGGAGCCTGCAACAGATATTTTGAAAATATCAAGAGGGAATCCAAGTTGACCGAGGACAACAAAATGGAAGAGGATCGGAGAGCCAAAGCTCTTAACAACAGAAGGCATAGGGTGAGTAGATCGATCTATCGATCTATCGATCGATCTATCGATCGATCGATCGATCTATCGATC
>NW_023623101.1:0-4473 GCF_014905685.2 Nematolebias whitei | reverse complement strand
GCTATGACAGAACCCCCCCCCCCCCCCCTCAAGGTCCGGCTCCTGAAGGACCACCAGGCAGGAGAGGGTTCAGTCGATGAAAGTCTCTAATGAGGGTTTTGTCCAGAATATTGCGTGAGGGCACCCAGGAACGTTCCTCCAGGCCGTACCCCTGCCAGTCTACCAGATACTGGAGTCCTCTCCCCCACCTTCTGGATCGAAGAAGGCGTCGGACCGTGTAGGCTGGGCTCCCCTGAATGAGTCGGGCGGGTGGTGGGAGGTCGGTGGTGGGTCGAAAACGTGGCAGGACAAATGGCTTGAGTCTTGAGACATGAAACGTTGGATGAATGCGCATGGACCTGGGTAACTGTAAGCGAACAGAGACAGGATTGATTATTTTGGTAATCAGAAAAGGACCAATGAAACGTGGTGCTAGTTTCTTAGATTCCACACGGAGAGGAAGGTCCTTGGTGGAGAGCCACGCTTTCTGGCCCACCTTGTACAATGGTTGAGGCGTTCTCCTGCGGTTAGCCCCCCGAACGTACCTTTTGGTGGCCAAAATTAGGGCTCTCCTGGCTTTTCTCCAGACTCGCTGGCAACGTAAAATTGCGAGTCGTGCAGAGGGAACCCGAGCTTCTCTCCCCTAGACTGAAAAAACAGGGGGTTGGAATCCAAAGACAACATGAAAGGGTGAAATACCTGATGTAGAGGATGGAAGAGAGTTGATTGCTTGTTCAATCCAAGGGAGGTTGGACGTCCATTTCCTCGGGTCCCCCTCGCAGAGGAGCCGAAGCTTGGTCTCCACCTCCTGGTTGGTACGCTCAGATTGTCCATCCGTTTGGGGATGAAAACCTGACGAGAGGCTGACCGAGATCCCTAGCAGGTTGCAAAACTCCCTCCAGAACTTGGAAATGAATTGGGGACCTCGGTCAGACACAATGTTCTGGGGGAGCCCATGGAGCCTGAAAACCTCCTTGGCCATGATAACGCTGAGCTCCTTGGAAGAAGGTAACTTGGGGAGAGGAACCAGGTGGACCATTTTAGAAAAACGGTCCACAATGGTCAATAACACTGAATTACCTTCAGAAGGGGGTAATCCAGTCACAAAGTCCATAGCAATATGTGACCATGGGCGTGAAGGAATTGGCAGTGGTCGTAGCAGCCCGGCAGGTGGGCGATTGGAAGACTTGGCACGATTGCATTCGGGACATGACTTGACAAAGTGCTTGGTGTCCTCCGTAAGCGTAGCCCACCAGAATCGGGCGCAAATGAGTTGGAGGGTCTTGGTGGTTCCTGGGTGACAGAACAACTTTGATGAATGGCATAATTCAAGAACCTCTTTTACCTTTTGATTGGGGACAAACAGGCGCCCCCTAGGACAGGTGGGTGGACGTGGCTCGGAGAGTTGGACTTGTTGGAGATCGAGTTCTAATTGAGTCAAAGAAAGACGTACGGTCTCAGGCAGGATGAACTCGACCTCTTCTGAGGGCCCTTCCTTGACCTCAAAGACCCGGGACAGGGCATCCGGCTTGGCATTCTTGGGCCCGGGTCTGTAAGAGAGGGTGAAACTGAACCGAGAGAAAAACATAGCCCACCTGGCCTGACGGGGATTGAGTCTCTTTGCTGTGCGAAGGTACTCCAGGTTTTTATGGTCGGTCCATACCAAAAAGGACTTCTTCGCACCTTCCAGCCAGTGCCTCCATTCCTCCAGGGCCATCTTGACTGCCAAAAGCTCACGGTCTCCCACGTCGTAGTTTCTCTCAGCGGGGGAGAGTGCCCTGGAGAAGTAAGCACAGGGGTGGATCTTACCATCTGTGCTGCGCTGACTGAGGATGGCACCCACCCCGGTGCTGGATGCATCGACCTCCACAATGAATTGTTTCTCGGGGTCTGGAGAGTGCAAGATTGGAGCAGAGGAAAACAATGTTTTGAGCTTCTGGAATGATTGGTTGGCAACGGAGTCCCAGATGAACTTGGTCTTAGATGAGGTGAGAAAATGAAGAGGAGCTGCAACTGAACTGTAGTTCTTAATGAACCTCCTATAAAAATTTGCAAAACCGAGAAACCTTTGCAGCTGTTTACGATCCTTGGGCTTGGGCCAATCCACCACCGCTGATACCTTCCCGGGTTCCATGGATACTTGACCTGGAGAAATGTTGAACCCAAGGAATGAGGTGGACACTTGGTGGAAAGCACACTTCTCTGCCTTGACAAACAAGTTGTTCTGTAAAAGGCGGGTTAAGACAGCCCTGACATGGCGACGGTGAGAAATGCTATCTTGTGAAAAGATAAGTATGTCATCAAGGTAAACAAAAGCGTAAATGTTAATCATGTCACGAAGGACATCATTAACCAGGGCTTGGAAAACGGCAGGAGCGTTGGTGAGGCCGAATGGCATAACAAGATATTCATAATGGCCATCTGCGGTATTAAAAGCCATCTTCCATTCATCTCCCCGCCGTATCCTGACCAAATGGTAAGCGTTGCGAAGATCCAGTTTGGTGAATATCTTAGCATTTTGGATTATATCAAAAGCAGAGTTCATGAGGGGCAGAGGATACTTGTTCTTTATGGTTATTTTGTTAAGTTCTCTATAGTCAATGCATGGACGAAGTGACCCATCTTTCTTCCCTACAAAGAAAAAACCTGCACCAGCGGGGGATGCTGAAGGTCTAATGATACCAGCTTGGAGGGACTCTGTTATATATTTCCTCATGGACTCTTGCTCGGGACCAGACAAAGAATATAATCTACCCCGAGGGGGGGTAGAACCTGGGATCAGGTCAATACCACAATCGTATGGACGATGTGGCGGAAGGGACGTAGCTTTTGATTTATTAAAGACCTCTTTCAAATCATGGTACTCTTTAGGTACCTGACTTAGATTAGGATAGGTCTCCTCATTGGCTGTGACAAGGGCTGGTGAACTGGGTTGGCTCTGAATACATGTAGAATAACACTCATTAGCCCATCCTACAATCTCTTGGTTCCTCCAATCGATTTGGGGGTTGTGTTTGCGTAACCAAGTGGAACCTAAAACCACTGGGAGTTGGGGTGAATCAATAACAATGAATCTGATCAGTTCCGAATGGTTGTTGGCCGACACCATGGTGACTGGAACAGTTTCAAGACTAGATTGACTTAAAGGATGACCATCTAAAGCGAGGACCTTATGGTTGTTAGGTGATGGAACAATGGTCAGATCTATGGATTTGGCAAAGGTTTTATCAATGAATTCCGTGTCGGCCCCTGAATCAATAAAAGCTGAGACGATGACGGGTTGACCACCCTTTATTATGAACTTGACCTTGGACTTGGACATGATAGGTGGAGAGGACTTGATCTTATGACTAAGACTCAACAGGAGCCTCTCTTCTCCTGCTGAGCCTGGTCTTTTACTGGACAATGATGACAATCATGACCGCCTTGACCACAATAAAAACAGAGATGGTACCTCCTCCGACGTTCTCGTTCCTGGGTGGTCAGACGACTTCTTCCTAGCTGCATGGGTTCCGTAGCATACAGAGGATCCTGAGGGCTCTTGGTTTGTTCCGTTTTAGGTTCATGATCCACAAGGTGATGTCTGGTTCTGGACATGGCTGTGGCCTTGCCTCGACTCTGTTCACGGTCACGCTCACGCAGGCGAAGGTCAACACGGGTGGCCACCTCCTCCAGCTGGCGTAGGGATGAGGGATAGTCCATTGTTGCCAGCACATCCTTAACATCTTCATTAAGCCCCCTGAAGAAGGCGTCAGTGAGTGCGTGTTCATCCCAATGACTGTCTGCTGAAACAGAGTGAAAGTGAATGATGTATTTGGTTACAGAATCCTTGCCTTGTTTAATATCAAAAATTCTTCGGGCTGCCTCTCTCTCAGGGAGGATGGGGTCAAAAACCCGACACAACTCTTTGGAAAATTCAGAAAAATTACGACATACCACGCCACCTTTTAACCATTCAGAAGTGCCCCACGTCTTGGCTCTTCCAGCGAGAAGTGAGACAGCATAAGCTACTTTAGCATGCTCAGTGGGAAAACATGAAGGTTGCAATTGAAATTGAATGTCACACTGAGTCAAAAATGGTCGACATTGCTCAGGCTCACCTCTGAAATGTTCAGGGGGGGCTAACCGTGGTTCTCTTGATGCAGGAGTCAACAGGGTTTGGTTGATGACTTGGTTTGACTGTTGGGACAAAGCTTGAAGAGAAACAACCATTTCCTGAAGCCCTTTCTCAAGTTTACTAACAGCCCCTTCTACCTTAGAGCACCACTCTCGGGTTGGTGTTGGATCCATAATGGCCAGATTCTACTGTCATGAACCAGAGGCCGGATCGCAAACAACAACAACAACCACTGAGAGGGTAAAAAGATTTATTGTGAAATAAAGTAAAACTCTGGAGTAGGTCCGGTTCTGGGCTGGTTCCGATCTTCTGATTGGTAGTTCGTGATTGGGTAGTGTTGTAGTGGCGGGCTGCCAGTAGAAGTAGAACTGATGTTA
>NW_023623100.1:0-4473 GCF_014905685.2 Nematolebias whitei | reverse complement strand
GACAGACTGGTTCTCCACATACACACACACATGAGAACCAGGTAGAAAAAGATAAGGAGTGAGAAAGAAAAGAGCAGAACAGAACTGAGAAACCAGAGCTAGTGAACAGAGTGATAAAGATCTAAATACAAGGATGTGATTCATGACAGATCCCCCCCCTCAAGGAACGCCTCTTGGCGTACCACCTGGCTGATCTGGATGGAGAGCGTGGAAGTCGGCGATGAGAGTCCTGTCGAGGATGTGACGGGAGGGGACCCAGGAACGTTCCTCAGGACCGTACCCCTCCCAGTCGACCAGGTACTGAACCCCCCGTCCCCTCCGCCTAGAGCGAAGGAGACGGCGCACAGTAAAGACAGGGCCACCCTCAATGAAGCGGGCGGGAGGAGGAGCGTGAACAGGGGCATGAAAAGAGGAGGAGACCACCGGTTTGACACAAGAAACGTGGAAGGTGGGATGGACACGGAGGGACTTGGGGAGAGTCAAGCGAACAGACACAGGGTTGACGATTTTGGAAATGGGAAAGGGACCAATGAAGCGAGGGGCCAGTTTACGGGACTGGAGCTTAAGTGGGAGATTCTTGGTGGACAACCACACCTTTTGGCCTATGGAGTAAACGGGCTGGGGGGTTCTATGGCGGTCAGCCTGCTTGCGATAGGCTGCCCTACTCTTCAACAAGGCGCGTCTGGCCTTCCTCCAAACCCTCTGGCAGCGTAGGGCGGCCAGATGAGCGGAGGGGACAGAAGCCTCCCTCTCCTGGAGAGAGACGACAGGGGGCTGATAACCAAAAACAACGTAAAAAGGTGACAAACCGGTGGCCGAGGAGGGAATGGAGTTGAGGGCATGTTCAACCCAAGGCAGGGAGGAGCTCCACTTCTCGGGGTCCTGTTGGCATAGAATCCTCAGCTTGCCCTCGACCTCCTGATTAGCCCTCTCCGTCTGGCCATCGGTCTCAGGGTGAAACCCAGAGGAGAGGCTAATGTCAATACCCAGGAGGGAGCAAAACTCCCTCCAAAAGAGAGAGACAAACTGAGGACCCCTGTCGGAAACAATGTTAGTGGGCAGACCGTGGAGTCTAAAAACCTCCCTGGCCATAATCAGGGCGAGTTCCTTGGATGATGGTAGCTTGGGAAGGGGAATCAAATGGACCATCTTGGAAAAGCGGTCAACAATAGTGAGGATGACCGAGTGAGAATTGGATGGTGGGAGACCGGTAATGAAATCCATTCCTATGTGCGACCAGGGACGAGATGGACAGGGAAGGGGGCGTAACAGCCCTGAAGGAGGGCGCTTGGAGGGTTTGGATTGGGAACAGGAGGGACAAGATCGCACATAGGTTTGGACATCCTGAAATAAGGTCTCCCACCAAAACTGTGACTTAACCAGGGACAACGTTTTACTCAAACCGGGGTGACAGAATAGACGAGAACCATGAGCGAAATCCAAAACTTGTTTAACCATGTAGGGAGGGACAAATAAACGATTGGGTGGGCAACTAGGTGGAGGAGGATCGGTCTGGTTGGAAGCCTTCAGATCCAACTCAAGCTGGGTAACGGCCAGGCGGGCAGTTTCAGGGAGGATAAACTGATCCTCCTGAGAGGAGGGGACGTCATCCTTCTCCATGATGCGAGACAAGGCATCAGGCTTGGTGTTTTTCTCACCGGGTCGAAAAGACAAAGTGAAATTAAAACGTGAAAAGAATAGTGCCCACCTGGCCTGACGGGAGTTGAGGCGAGGAGCGGATTTGAGGTACTCCAGGTTCTTATGGTCAGTCCAAACCAAAAAGGGGAACCTGGAGCCCTCCAACCAGTGTCTCCACTCCTCAAGGGCAAGTTTGACGGCAAGCAGCTCCCGATCCCCAATGTCATAGTTCTTTTCTGCCTCGGAGAGACCCTTAGAAAAGAAAGCACAAGGATGCAGGCGTCCCTCCAGGCTGCGCTGACTAAGAATGGCCCCTACCCCAGTACTGGAGGCATCAACTTCGACGACAAAGGGCTCGTCGGGGTTGGGGGACCGGAGGATAGGAGCTGAAGAAAACAGTTTCTTGAGCACACAAAAGGCTTTGGCTGCTGCGGTGGACCAAACAAAACGAGACTTGGATGAGGTAAGTTCATGGAGAGGCTTAGCAAGTTGGCTGTAACCTTTTATAAAACGTCTATAAAAATTAGCAAACCCCAGAAAGCGTTGCAGTTGCTTCCGGTCCTTGGGAGTGGGCCAGTCCACCACAGCAGCCACCTTGCAAGAGTCCATGGATACAGAGTCTGGGGAGACAACAAAACCCAGGAAAGTAGTGGAGGTGGTGTGAAACTCACATTTCTCAGCTTTTACATATAGACCATTCTGCAGAAGCCGGGTTAAAACAGATCTAACGTGTTTTTTATGAGCGTTAATGTCCTTAGAAAAAATCAAAATGTCGTCAAGATAAACAAAAACAAACTTGTTAACCATATCCCTAAGCACATCATTAACAAGACATTGAAAAACTGCAGGAGCGTTGGTGAGCCCGAATGGGATCACCAAATATTCATAATGTCCAGTGGGTGTGTTAAATGCAGTCTTCCACTCGTCCCCCTCTCTGATGCGAACCAGATGGTAGGCATTACGGAGGTCGAGCTTAGTGAAAACCTTGGATCCCTGCAGAAGGTCAAATGCAGTGTTCATCAAGGGTAACGGGTACTTGTTCTTAACAGTAATCTTGTTCAGACCTCTAAAGTCAATGCAGGGACGGAGGGTCTGATCCTTCTTCTTAACAAAAAAGAAACCGGCCCCTGCAGGAGAGACCGAAGGTCTGATGATCCCAGCCTGCAGGGACTCCTGAATGTAAGACTTCATGGCCTCTTGTTCTGGTGAGGATAAAGAATAAAGGCCCCCTCTGGGTGGTGTGGTACCGGGCATTAAGTCAATAGGACAGTCATAGGGTCTGTGCGGGGGTAACGACTTGGCCTTAACTTTATTAAACACCTCCTTGAGGTCATGATAGTCAGTGGGGACCTTAGCTAGGTCTGGATAATAACTGGGCGACTGAGTGACAGAGTCTGAAGGGACCACTGCTTCATAAAGACAGGTAGAGAGACATTCTTCAGACCATCCCAAAATCTCCCTCCGCCTCCAATCTAAGTGAGGGTTATGTTTAGCCAGCCAAGTAGCACCCAAAACTACAGGGTTATCAGGAGAGTTTATTATAAGGAAACTGATTAGTTCCTTATGATTACCACCTAAACATAACGTGACGGGCTCTGAGACCTGGGAGGAAGAGTTGAGAGGGTGACCATCAAGAGCGACAACGGAGTGGTTTTTAGAAGACTGCAGGATTTTAATTCCGGCAGTGACAGCGAAATCATGGTCCAAAAACTCCGTATCGGCTCCAGAGTCAACAAACACTTTGATGGAGGAACAGATCTTACCCGGAACGCAGATCTCGGCGGGGATGACGAATGGTGAGGAGATGGAGGAAGTGGATGCGCGACTCAATAAACATCTCCTCTCGTTTATTGAGCCCCGCCTTTTACCGGACAAGAGTAGACGGCGTGTCCAGCGTTGCCGCAATAGAAGCACAGCCGATTCCTTCGGCGGTGATCCCGCTCCGCCGGAGTGAGTTTGCTTCGGCCCAGCTGCATAGGTTCCTCAGCCGGACTTGGTAACTGCTGCCGAGGCTCCACTGTCGGACGAGGTGAAGAAACAGAAGGTAAGTCCCACGTCTTCGTGTGAGCGCCGTACTCACCGCGTTGCCTGACGGAGGATGACGTAGCAGTCTTTCTTTCCCGAGAGCGTTCAGCCAGTCGGAGGTCTAGTCTTGTGGCCATGTCCTCCAAACCTTGTAAGGTCTCAGGAAGTCTCTGTGTTGCCAGCCCGTCCTTAATGGCGTCGTCCAAGCCTCGATAAAAGGCATCGGTTAATGCCTCGTCATTCCAGTGGCTGCCGGACGCTACAGAATGAAAGTCAATGATATAATCTGTGACGCGACGGTTACCTTGCTTGATGTCGAATAGACGTCTGGCAGCCTCTCGTTCCGGAAGAACTGGGTCAAAAACTCGGCATAACTCGTTCTTGAAACTTTGAAGAGAGTAAACAAACTGTGAGTCTCTTTGCCACTCTGAAGTTCCCCATATTTTGGCCTTGCCTGTTAATAGTGAGATCATATATGCGACTTTGGAGCGGTCGCAGGTAAACATGGAGGGTTGAAGCTGGAAGTGGATCTCGCATTGTGTGATAAATGGACGGCATTGGTCGGGTGCTCCAGAAAATGCCTCAGGTGGCGAGAGTCTAGGTTCCCGGGTAGGAGCCGGACAGGTTTGAACTGGTTCGGGAGAAGAGGATGACTTAAGTAAACGAACTATCTCCTCCATATTAGATTCTAGTTTACAAATAGCTCCCTCGACACCAGACTGCCATTCTGCTGTGTGTGAGTGGTCCATCGTGGCCCGATAGTTCTGTAAGGAACTCTCGTGAGGGTTTGGACCAAGATCACAACACAAC
>NW_023623099.1:0-4474 GCF_014905685.2 Nematolebias whitei | reverse complement strand
ATCAGCGGCCATCAGCAGGGCAGGCTGCAGGCAGTGGGATCCTTACAGTACCCCCCCCCCCTCAAGAATCGCCACCTGGCGACCTGAGGCGCTTCTCGGGGTGGTCTCTGTAAAACCTGGAAATTAAACTGGGGTCAAGGATAAAGGACCTGGGGATCCACGACCTCTCCTCAGGACCGTACCCCTCCCAATCGACCAGGTACTGGAAACCCCTGCCCCTGCGCCTCACGTCCAAGATGGAACGAACGGAGAACGCAGGGTGGTTGTCGATCAGGCGAGGCGGCGGAGGGAGGTCAGATGGAGGACACAGGGGACTGAGGGAAACAGGTTTCACTTGGGAAACGTGGAACGTGGGATGGATGCGCATGGCCCTGGGGAGCTGGAGGCGGACCGCAGAGGGATTGATGATGCGAGTGATGGGAAAGGGACCAATGAAGCAGGGGGCCAGTTTGCGAGGTGTGTCCCGCAGCTTAATGTCCTTGGTGGACAACCAAACTTGCTGGCCGACCTGGTAGGCGGGCGTCTCTGAACGGTGGCGGTCAGCAAACCGTTTTGCCTGGGCTGCGGTCCTAAGGAGGGCTGCTTTGGCCTGGCGCCAGATACGACGGCAACGCCTGAAGTGGTGCTGGACGGATGGGACCGAACAGTCTGTCTCTGAGTCAGGGAACAAAGGAGGATGGTAGCCTAAGGAGGCTTCAAAAGGGGACATGCCGGTGGCAGAGGAGCGGAGGGAGTTATGAGCGTACTCCACCCAAACCAAGTGCTGGCTCCAGGACGAGGGATTAGACTCGACCAGGCAACGCAGTGTGGACTCCAGCTCCTGATTGCAGCGCTCGGCTTGTCCGTTAGCCTGGGGATGGTAACCAGAGGTGAGGCTAACGGACGCCCCGAGCGACTTGCAAAAGGAGTGCCAGACCTGGGAGATGAACTGCGGGCCTCGGTCAGAGACAATGTCCGACGGGATCCCATGGAGCCTAAACACATGGAGGGTGAGTAGCTGGGCAGTCTCAAGGGCAGAGGGGAGCTTAGGGAGGGGAACAAAATGGGCGGCCTTCGAAAAGCGGTCAACAACAGTGAGGATGGTGGTGTTGCCGTCAGATGGTGGAAGGCCGGTAACGAAGTCGAGGGCAATGTGGGACCAAGGGCGACTAGGGGTCGGGAGGGGAAGCAGAGGGCCAGCCGGGGGTTGAGTGCCAGACTTGTTTCTGGCACAGACGGGGCAGGCAGAAACAAAGTCCTTAATGTCCGAAGTCATGGAGGGCCACCAGAAATGGGCCTTGGTAAGGGAGAGCATACGGTTGACTCCGGGGTGGCAGGAAAGCTTATTTGTGTGAAGCCATTGGAGAACCTGGGACCGCACGCTGGAGGGAACGAAGAGGGTGCCGGGAGGGCCACCACCAGGGTCTGGTTCGGAGAGGAGGGCCTGTTGGACGGTGGCGGTGATGGGCCAAGAAAGAGAGCCCACAATGCAGGACGAAGGGATAATAGAATCTGAAGGCTCGGACGAGTCTGGTGGAGCAAACTGTCTGGACAGGGCGTCCGGCTTAATGTTTTTGGAGCCCGGACGGAAAGTCAAAACAAAATTAAAACGATTAAAGAAAAGCGACCAACGGGCCTGACGGGGGGTCAGACGCTTGGCGTTACGCAGGTAGATCAGATTTTTATGGTCGGTCCAGATCAAAAAAGGTGTCTCAGTGCCTTCCAGCCAGTGCCGCCATTCCTCGAGGGAGAGTTTGACCGCCAAAAGCTTGCGGTTGCCCACATCATAGTTTCGCTCAGCCTGGGAGAGACGACGAGAGAAAAAGGCGCAGGGATGGACCTTGTTGTCCAGAGGAGACCGTTGGGAGAGGACCGCCCCAACCCCAGTGTCAGAGGCGTCCACCTCTAAAATAAACTGGTGCGCGGGGTCAGGATGGCAAAGGATGGGCGCCGAGGAAAAGAGGGACTTAAGCTTTGAAAAGGCGGCTTCAGCCTCCGGGGTCCAATGAAAGGCTCGGGCAGTCGAAGTGAGCTGAGACAGGGGGGCGGCGACACGACTGTAATCTTTGATAAACCGCCTATAGAAATTTGCAAACCCCAGGAAACGTTGTAACTGCTTCCTGGACTCGGGAGTCGGCCAATCGACTACCGCCCTGGTCTTTTCAGGGTTGGTTCGGCAACGACCACCCTCAAAAATAAAGCCGAGAAAAGAGACAGTGGAGGTGTTAAACTCGCACTTTTCAGCTTTAACGAATAATTGGTTCTCCAGCAGCCGCTGAAGAACCAAACGAACGTGGGCCGTGTGTTGAGCGGGGTCACGAGAATAAATAAGAATGTCATCCAAATAAACGAACACAAAATTACCAATAAAGTCGCGCAGGACGTCATTAACGAGCGCCTGAAAAATCGCGGGGGCATTGGTTAACCCAAAGGGCATGACTAAATATTCGAAGTGGCCCAGAGGAGTGCGAAAAGCGGTCTTCCACTCGTCGCCCTCTTCAATACGGACGAGGTGGTACGCGTTTCGCAGATCAAGTTTTGAAAAGCAGGAAGCAGACTGCAACTGCTCCTGAAGTGAGTCAATAAGAGGAAGAGGGTACTTATTTTTAATTGTTATGTTATTTAACCCACGATAATCTATACATGGCCGGAGTGACTTATCTTTTTTAGAAACAAAGAAAAAACCCGCTCCCACAGGGGAGGTCGAGGGTCTAATAATGCCTGAGGCAAGAGATTCATTTATATAATTAGTCATAGACTCCCTTTCAGGACCAGAAAGGTTGTAGAGTCTGCTTGACGGCAAGGGGGCGCCAGGTAACAAGTCAATCGCGCAGTCGTAGGGGCGATGAGGAGGAAGTGACAAAGCGCGTTGTTTACTAAAGACAGCCGCCAGGTCGCGGTATTCTGCAGGAACCGAGGAAAGATCGATCTCCTCTAAAGGAGGCATGTCACGAGGGGACGCTTTAACAGCTGAGCGTAAACAATTGCTGAGGCACTTGTCGCTCCATTTATCTACACAACCGCGCTCCCAGTTGATAACTGGGTTATGATTACGAAGCCAAGGGAAACCAAGAATTACTTGAGGAGTTTGAGAATTGAAAACGAAGAAATCAGTCATTTCATGATGATTTCCTGACATAATGACATGTAACTCGGTGGTCTTTAAATTAATACGGGTCAGCGTGTCCCCGGTTAAGCCGGCGACAGAAATTGACGGTATTTCGCGAGTCGGAAGGGAATATTCTTTAACTAAATCAGAGCTGATCAAATTTTGTTCAGCGCCTGAGTCAATAAGAGCTGAAAAAGAAAAGCGACGGTCTTGTGTTTGGATGACCATGGGAAGTAACAATTTAAATGGGGAGGTTAACGCAGACATTCCCACCAGTAACTCCCGCTTTACTGGTGGAAGTTCTCGTTTCCCCGAAACGGACAGTGGGGCAGAAAGTGACCGGAATTACCACAATAAATGCAGAGACGGGCAGACATACGCCGCTGTCTCTCTGCAGGAGTCAGTCGTGCGCGCCCCACCTGCATAGGCTCGGGGGAGCGATCCCGTGAAGGGAAAGAAGATGATTGGCTGTGACCAGGAAGCAAGGAAGACTGGGAGTTGTAGTTCACAGGGGGCTGATTCGAAGAAAAGGACTCGTAGCGAGGGGTCGTAAACCCGGAAGTGGGGGAATTGTGGGAAACGTAGTGTCGCGGTGCAGGCTTGGGCTCACCTGGAGGAGTCGGAAACCCGGAAGTCGAGGGTCGATGGGAACTGTAGTTTGTTTCTCTTCGCCTCTCCCGGAAGCGGTCGTCGATCGAGATGGCAAGGTCTATCAGCTTGTCGAAAGTCTCAGGCTCATCTCGCGTGGCCAGCTGATCTTTGAGGAAATCAGAGAGAGCGTTAAGGAAAATACCTTGGAGGGCGGGCTCGTCCCATCCTGTCTGGGCAGCAAGGATCCGAAACTCCAGAGCGAACTCCGAGGCATTACGACGGCCCTGTCGTAAGTTCAACAATCGCTTAGCGGCATTTGAAGCCTGCAGGGGACGGTCAAAAATCCTGCGAAACTCCCGAAGGAAGAGGGCATAGGAAGCAGTGGGGTTATCATGACTCAAGAGGAACGAGTGAGCCCACCGGAGAGCGTTACCTTTGAGCTGGCTTACGAAGAAGGTGATTTTGGCTGTGTCCGACGAGAACTGGGAGGGAGCCCCCTCGAAGGCGAGTCGGCACTGGAGCAGGAAGCCGCCACATTGGTCAGGGTCTCCGGTGAAAAACTCAGAAGGTTTAATGAAAATTTGTTGAACAGGAGGAGTGGGACCAAGAGCCACGGGGGCTGGCGGAACGACTGGAGCTGGGGAGGCAGAAGCTTGCAGCTGACGTTTAATGGAATAAATCATACCTCCGAGCTCCTGAAGGTTGGACTGGACCGTGGTCTGGTGAGTCAGCACCTGATGAATTACTTTGTCCATCCTGTCGATCCGCTCCTCCGCGGGAACGGGGGAGGTCTGC
>NW_023623098.1:0-4474 GCF_014905685.2 Nematolebias whitei | reverse complement strand
TATTTTTCGCCATAAAAGTCGCACCCTTTTGCATAAATTTGCAAGTCCTGCGACTTATACACCAAAGCGACTAATATATGTTTTTCCCCCTCATATTTATAACTTTTTTTTTTGGCTGAGATCAGACGATTTCATTCATTCTGACATGAAAAATATTGACCGCTACCATTTTCAGCTGCTAGAAGGCCCTCGAGTCATATGGCAAGCCAAGTGTCTCATTAATAGGTAAAAGTAGCTATTAATGACATTTGGATTGTCATACAGAGCCACCTTCATCTCGCTCCAGAACTCCTGGAGCAAACGTAAAATCAGCTGTATTTCGCTTCGCCGCCCAGACAAAATGCAGCTGATTTGGCCATTGAAGTGCATTTATTAAGGAAAAGTGCAACTGATGAACACATTTACTATAATGTTGACCAACTAAATAATTGTTTTTAGGTAGTTATCTTGTTAAATTCTTGTTAAAGTCCTCCTGTGCACACTCCCGTGGCCACCATTTGGCAGCCAATCAATTGGTGGCACAACGGCCCAAGTTTCTGGGTTGTCAGCGGTGACGCGTAACAAACGTGACATGTCAACAGTGACGCATATAGATGTGACCTATATGGCAAAGCAATGTATTTATGTTTTTCCCATTTTATGAGACATATTTGGAATGATGAGACTTATACTATGGTGCAAGGTGTATGGCAGAAAGTACATTATATTATAATAATAATAATAATAATAAATAATAATAATATTAATAATGTGAACGTATTGTCATCATTGCATGTTCTCATAAAATGGCAAAATTGGCGCTCTGCATTTAACCCATCCACCACAAGGTGGAGCAGTGGGCAGCTGTAGAAAGTGCCCAGGGAGCAACTGGGGATAAGGTGTCCTGCTCAGAGATGTCACGAGGTGTGCAATTACCGGGTATCAAACCTGGGACCTTTGGGTCCCGAATCGGCTGCCCTGTCCCTTCATATCTTCACACCATATATATAGTATAGATGACTTCAGTTAAAAGCTCTGGCTCAAAAGATGGTGGGCATTTTGCATTCCTCCAAAGACTGCTCTGTCTTTTATTTATTTATGTTCTTACATTTAGTCAAAGTTTTGAGAGTCTCTGCTGGAACACATGATATCAGCACTTTCCCATGACCTGTGGAGGTCATTGTGACAGTGGTGTTATTTGCTATAAACTACAATCAAGTGTCCGAGTAAAAAACCAAGATTACTTAAGAAAAAGAGATAGAGAAAAGAAAATTAAGGATGGGAACATTTGGGCAAAGGGGAGAAGAAACACTAATCTGAGCACAGCTGGGAATCAAAACAGTGTTTCGCAATATACTTCTCTGAACACGTGCACACCCCGCGCACACACATTTCAGCCTTGTGTGTGCGTATTTGTGTGATTGCGCTGTCTGTTAGTGTCAGTGAGGGGTGTAACAGACTGAAGCCAACGGATAAATGTATGAAATGTTATTGTGGTGCAGCTGGCTGTGTTCCAGAGGAAGTGCTTGGCTCTGACAATGCTCTCACCAGGAATGCAACGCAGGCCACCGCCAAGTGGGCGTGTCGCTGCTCCGGGGTCGGAAGCCAAGTTTGGTCAGCCCAGTTTTGGCCCATCCAATGCCTCGAGGGGTGGGGGGGTCAGTTGGGGACCCTCTTACGCCTCTGTTTTTCCATAAAAGAGAAGAAACGGAGAGTGAGAAAGAGGAGAGGGAAGGGGTGCATTTTTTTGTTTGTTTGTGTGCTCTCACAAACTGAACTTTGTATGGGTTTGAATGTAAGTGTGTGCGTGTTTTCCCTCTTTGAGAGGAGGATCTGAAAGGAATGCAACTGTGTCTTTACACATGTACACCCCCCCAAGGCAGCCACAGTGCCTGCTGAAAACAGACATGCACCCATGACACACATACACACACACAAGTGCACACACACTGAGAGGTTGTGGAATGGAAGGAAGTATCAAACTACACCGGCTGAATACTTATCAAGACAGAGGAGCAAAGCTGCCCATTAAGATTCCAAACTTTCCCTCCTTACCTTGTGCACCGAGAAAACAATATGCTAAAACAGTAAAATGAAACGGAATCACGTGCAGAATATTACATATTAGGCTTCAAATGTTAAACTTTGTGTTTAATTGTGAACACGTCTAATATTTGCTGTCCTAAATCAACAATCTGTTGATCAAATTTCAATTTTATGACAAAGGTGTGTGAAAGTACACGTTCAGGGGGTTGTATGAAATTCACTTGATAGTTTTGCTTGTTTCCTCTGTGTTGGCATGTTTAAAAGCTGAAGTGAAACCCTCCCAGGGTTAATGCCATCGTGGCATTAGAGAGAGCGGTAAATAGGCAACGGTGGCAGAGGCCTTGGTGCGCTTCAGACTGGCAGCGCCTGATAAGAGGCTGCTGCGGCCTGGTTGGCCTCTCTGAGGGGAAGTGATGCAAGACAGTAGCTCTTTGTTTAGTGGCATTACTTGGTCCTGTGCCAGTGGCCCCACTGAATGAAATGAACCGGTTGGCTTGTTTGCTCGCTGGGTGAGTGGCTTCATGGTGGACAGGCTGACTGCCTGGTTGACTTGCTGGAAAGCAGGCAACTGTGGCTCTAAAATCGTAGCTAATCTGTCTTTTCTCTTCTTTCTTCATCTTTTGCCTTCTTGGGCTCAAAAGAACATTAGAGGCATGACCTTGGAAGTGTTATTGATTCACGCTTAAGATTTAACAAGTAGTTAAAAAAAATAGTTAAAATTTTTGACAATGTAGCTATTTATTAAAAATTCCGTATGTTGAAATATCAAGCTCAAGCATTGATTCATTTTCGGAGAGGAGTGCATTAAGTCAGACAAAACTCTGAGCCATGAACAAAAACACCTTTTCTTTCCCCCAACTGTTGCATCAACTCCTCCTCCTCTTTTCTTTGCCATCTCCCTCCACTTTCCAAATATTTAAATGTGTTTTTGTCCTGTGATTGAAGCTGTCTTGGTACACTTTAGTTCATTCTACTTTTTTCAGGTCCACTGAGTGAATAAAGGAGAGGACAGGAAGAGACATTGAGTGTTTGTATGGAGTGGATGTGCAATAGGATGCGACCTCATTATGCAGCTAAATGTCAGAGGATCCATTTTCAGACAGCAGTGCACTTGCTATTTCTGCCCCGTATGCTCGTACATCCTTGGAGACCTGAACAAGTTCTCATGTAGGGGCATCATGAGTACATCCCTAAACTTGTGAATGAGTAAAAGCTAAATGCAATGTGCAATAATAACAGAAATGGTAAATAAATCAACCATAGGAAATTCTCTTATTTGTGACAGTATAGAGCAGGGCTATTCAAGTGGGGGTGACTTCAATCCGGCCTACCAATGGCTTCATTAAAAAAAAAAAAGTTCTGGGTTTGGGTATTGGGTCCTGTTTATTACATTTATGATTCAATGCAATAAAATAAACACATTTTAAAGGTAACAGATCATTGTATTACTTGATTTATTTACATAATGACTTTAATCGCTGGATGTCCGGCCCCTGAGCTGATGGCTTTCAGTAACTGTGGCCCCCGAGCAGTTTTGTTGCATAGCCCTAGTATAGAGAGCAGAAACTATTTAAAGCTGAAATTCATATTTTCCATCCTCTTGTTTCACTTACTTCTGTTCAGGGTTTGAGGTGAGGTAAGTAGATTCATCATAGAGCTAGCAATTTATGCTCACATTCACAACTAGATTCAATTTAACATCTATGATGTTAAATTGTTTACACCTAACATGCATGCTGCAAACTGTGGACAAACATGAGTACCCATGCATGTACAGGGAGAACATACGAACTACACAAAGGACGTCACTAGCGTTTGAACCAGAAACCAGCTCTTTGTAAACAATGTTAAACACTGTATTACATTCTCAGATTTAATTTAATTTAAAAACATATTCAAATGCTAGTTTTCAGTTACATGTATCTTTTAATATTTATTTAAAATGTTACTGGTTTTTCACAGACCTTACAGCTATTGTCTAGCACAATGAAACCTCTACATATAAAAATATACAATTTTCTGATTACAAATTATATTAGGTCCTCCAAATGTCAAAGTTTCTGTAACAAAAACTTAGTTTGTCGATACATCTTTAATTAATATTGTATATATTTCAAAATTCAATGCTTCAAGCAATGTTGCTGGGTAGGAATAATATATCTGTTGTGATGAAATTGACCATTAAATGTGTTTAACAACAGGTGTTGGAGCAAACTATTTGAGCAGATTTAGTGATGCCATCATTAAAATGATTTTGGGGGAGTGGTGGCGCAGAGGTTAGAGAAGGTGTGCCTGTGATCGGAAGATCACCAGTTCAAGCCCCGGTACCGACAACATCAAAAATGTGGGTGGGGTAGGTGAAGCACCCACACCTGCCCCCAACCTCATTCGCCCCACTCTGGGCCCATGAGCAAGGCTCTTAACCCCCATCTGCTCCCTAAACAGGTCT
>NW_023623097.1:0-4475 GCF_014905685.2 Nematolebias whitei | reverse complement strand
GTGCCGACCGTTTCACGAGCCCTTTTGATAAAGAATTTCATAATACATTTTTGGCGACGAGGATGGGATGTTAAGAATTTAAATAAATAATTCTGAACGGCTGCACCATATTCAAACGAAGGGGAAAAAAAAGAGTGTTGAGAGAATGCGAGTTGCATTCTGGACAAAGAGTCCGTTGAAGTTGTGCCGGGTTATCCAACCCTGGCTTTGTGTTTAAGAGGTGGAGGGGACGCCCGAGCCTTTGTGTAAGAGTTTTAAAACAGAGAAAAAAGTTTATTCAGACGCCTGAGGAGGCGTGAGCTGAACGGAGAAAAAGTTGTACCGGGATGGGAAGAAGTCCCATCCCAGTTGTTGTTTTTTTTTTTATTGTTTTTGAAGAGGGGGGAAGAAGCCCATCTTATGTTGTTAGAACAATTTTTCTGCAAGCAGATAGTCCGAGTGATGTTTTGACCACTTTTGCAGGCAATAGAGGTCAGAAAAGACGGCACACTCAGTCGCTCGCTCAGTTTGGGAGAATGAGCAGAGTAGTTGAAGGGGCGGTGGAGCAGGTGTCCCGGTTGCGAGGAAAATTTAAGAGAAAGAAAGAAAAATGTGTTGAGGAAGTTCAGGAGAAAGAGAAACAGTTTTTACAACGAAAACAGTTGTTATCTGATGCGCAGACAGAGTGCAAGCTAGACCGCTTGATTCCGGAACGAGTCGGAGCTTATGTTGCAAGGTTGGCTGACGGATGGAATCCGTCGAGTTTAATATCACAACCCACAGATGCTCGAGTTTCGAGGCTGTTAGACAGAGGTGGAGGTCAGGTAATGAATTCAGCGCATCGAGTCAGAGCTTTGCAAGACTCGAGACCGTTGTTTGAAGTTTGTGTAGAAACAGCCCGACAGATAACATCGGAGGACTCTGATTTACAGGGTCATTGGGTGACCCTGTGGGAGTGCGAGCAGAGATGTGCTGAGGGGTGCGCTCGCTGTGCGTTCACAAGGAGGAGCACAGAGCTGAAAACTGTGAAAAAATCATTTGGCCAACCCATGGGTCGTGGGCCGAGAAGGGACGGCCAGAAAAACATGCAGGAACCTACCCGTTCTGCTTTCTGGAGGGCATTAATGCAGGCAGGAGTGCATGCAGCTGAGATGAATGATGTGTCAGCTGAAGAGCTGAGGGCTGGAAGCCATTGTTTGGATTAGAGGGGCAAAAGTAGGGTCCAAAAGTTGACATCAACACTCTGAAAAGCAGATATTGTCAAACATTGAACATCAAAGGTCCAGAATTAGAGAGCCCAGATCTTGACGTTAAATTAAAAAGCCCCAAAACTTGAAGGTGATATTGATTTTAAAATGCCAAAGGTCAAAGGAGAAATTAAGACATCTGATGTTGCCATTAAAGGCACAAGTATTGACATTTTGGGCCACTAAGGATGTTTTAAAATGCCTAAAGTCAAGATGGTTTAAGGGGAAAAGGGTGGATTTGAAATGTCTAGAAATAAATATGTTGTTTGGATGTGTTAAATTAAGCTGTTTGCTTTGAAAGAAGTGCATTGTATGTTGTTTGGAAGAAAGTGCATTGTATGTTGTTTATAAATGGTTTACCTGCAGCTATAGTTTTGACAGCATCTAAAAACAACTCTAGAAGTATCCAAAAATATCTGAGATAAAAAGAATTTCACCATCTTGTTTTGCAGATGTTTCACATTTAAAGTGAAAGTTCAGCTCTTTTCAAGAGGGGTTCTGTGGAAAAAGTTAACATCTCAGTTTTGAAAACTGATGAGTTAAACATTTTGAGTGGGGCCAAGACTAGAAGAAGGATTTCTTTTTAATAAATAAAGTTAATTATTGACACTTTTTGCATGAAGTGGTTATGTATGAAGAATTGTTTGATTGTAGAACAAGACAGATGATGAAACTGCAAATACAACGATGTGAAGCATGCAGCATTAGAAGAGAGAGAGGGTCACGATAGTAAAATGCAGAGACATATAGGGGAAAGGGACCATATCAGATCTGGCAAACGGATTTCATTGGCCCTTTGCCATGTCACAGGGGTGTAGATATGTATGTACGGCTGTAGATACATATTCAGGTGTGTTGGTGACTCATCTTTGTAAATATGCAAATCAGACATCTACTTTAAAAAGTCTTAGTATGATGAAATAATTTTATGAGGGTCCCCTTCAGATACAGATAATGGGACCCATTTTACTGGAAAACGTGTTGAATGGATTTATCATATTTCCTTATCACCCACAAAGCTGCTGGGCTGATTAAGAGAATGGATGAACTGTTAAAAAAAAAAAAAAAAAGAAATGCTGAGAAAATGAAAGACATGATTTGACAAACTGAAAAGTAAATTTGTTGCAGGCTGTGTTTACTCCAGAGCTGCCTGTGAGAGAAAAAAAGAACCAATTAGCAACTCCTGGGTCTGAGGACTCTAGAGCCAGTGACAGTGATTTCAGGTCAAATTCAAGTTATAAAATTGGTCTGGGTCTGCAATATCCCAGAGGCAGGAGAAGGAAAAATGGGTAAATGTATAAGTGTTATTAAAGAGAAAACTAATTCTTCTCTCTTTTTGTTGAAAAGCAGTTTTATTGTTTCCACAGCTTGATGCTGTCCTGGTCTTGGTTGTTTGGACGATCAAGGTCGCCCCGAGGAGCTGGTGACAAGGTGCCAAGTCAGATCGGAGTGCAGGCTGTTTGGGCATCACGTGCCTTGTTGCAGATGGACAACGCCTCATCAGCAACACCAGGACGTGTCGTGGAGGAGGATCAGGTGTTCACTTTGGTTGAAAAAAAAAAAAGATGCAAGCAAGATCTGAGTGCAAAGTGACTTTTGACATGCTACCACAGGGAAACCATCCCAGTGGTACCTTGGATGTCAGATTAGAATTGTGTGGAAACCACACTGTGTAACATGTGTGGGAACCGTACATGCTAAACCAGATGAAGAAAAAAAAAGGAGAACGAAGTTTGATTTTACTGCCAATTAAGGAGAAGGAGGAGACGTGCTTCGTTGGCAGTTACTCAAGAAAGGTTCTGGATACCATCAGTTGTCATGACTCAAGAAGAAACGGTCAAAATACTGATAAAAGAAATAAACTTGCAGCTAAAGATGTGGGGGAGCACAGAAAAAAGTGCTCTCCAACATAATTGAAGCTTTGAACTTGTTTTCCTGTGTACCTTGCAGTTTTTTTTTTTTGTACAGCTGCAGGAGGAGCCCTGCCAGAGGGTGGTGTCACTACATCGAATCATCATAAGTGGAGGAGAGTATGAAACATTTAAAACCTGAATTGACAAAATGTAATGAAGGCAACCACAGTTATGCAAATATCACATTTTGCCTTTAATAACTGTACAAGGACACTGGTTTTAAAAAATATATATATATAAAAGTACAGGGTGAGTGGTTTGAGCCACAGACAAATCTCACATATAACATGCAACTATGTGAGACAGCTGATAAAAGAGTGATATGTATGTTGAAACTAATCATGTTAACCCATGTTTAACCAGAGACAAGGTATTGTGTGATTAGACTCATGAACTAGGTTAGAGCAACAATAAAAAGTACCTAAGGTGCCTTTCTCTGGATGTGTGTGTGGTGTACATCTGTGAACTCGGAACAACCAGACTTATCGTTTGACTAATTATAGTTCTGAATCTCGTCTTACTCCATGGCGAGTCTCTCTGGATCATTTAAAATGCGCATTGAATGAGTCCATAGAGTTGACTGAAATGATCAAGTCTCATAAGTCTAAACGTGTCTGATCTAACAGTGCCCACCTGCATGGCTCAAAGAAAGGTTTTTACATATGGCTAAAACTAATAGTATAGGCGTCGGCTCACCATTGGTGGGATATATTCACAGGAATATTATCTACGGCGCAAAATATATGCAGTATCCCTTTTGTTTGTTTAGTGAAAAGAAGAATAACTAGTTTGATCTATGTATCTCTGTATTAACTTTGTGTATTTTGGGAACTTGTTTAGGGTTTAAAAAAGAATTAATCAGGAAATTTATAATACAGCTGGTACATGGTTTGGTGAAAAAAAAAACTATAATCTGAACACCTACCAGGTGTTTTGATTTACAATGATCATGTCAGTGGGAATGTAATAAATCAAAACGTTCCAGGGGTTTGAAACTAGTAACTGTGTGAGTGAGTTTATTTAGGATAAAATCCCAGAACAATTTAGAACTCGACCATTCAGAGGTCGGAGATCGTTTAGAGTTCAACTTAAAGGGATGGCATTTTCAAGACTAAAAAGTTGTATTGTGGAATTATGTTTTAAATGTCATAAAGGCAAAAGGGTGGAATGATATAAAAAATGTTTTATAAGGTGTGAAGTTGCCTTTATGCCTATTCAAACATATATATTTTGTGTGTGTTACTTATTCAGAATTAAATGTCTAAAATTGCCATAAAAGCAAGGGTGGAATGATATAGAAATTATTATTTTAATGCTTTTATGTCAATCTAGACCT
>NW_023623096.1:865-4475 GCF_014905685.2 Nematolebias whitei | reverse complement strand
TGCTATAACTCAAGACAAAGAGGAGTAGCAATATTAATACACAAAAATAGTAACTTTAAAATACTAGACACAGTCACAGATCCAGAGGGTAGATATTTAATAATAAAACTTTTTATAAATAACTATAAGTTGTGTATTGTCAGTATATATGCCCCAAATGTTGATGACACCTCTTTTTTCATGATTTTTTCTCAGCACTTTCTGATCACTTGGATTGCTCACTTATACTTGGAGGTGACCTCAACTTTGGTCTAAATGAAGAATTAGACAGATGTAGTAGAGCAGGAACTCAGTGTAGTTGGCAGTCCATAAATGTAGTTAAACAGTACATGAGTGATTATGGACTTTGTGATGCATGGCGATCTCTTCACCTGAATCATAGAGAGTATACTTTCTTCTCTTCTGTCCATCACTCTTACTCTCGTCTGGATTATTTTTTAGTCAGCAGCTCGTTGTTGACGGACATATCAGACATTGAGATTCACCCTAGAGCTGTCAGTGATCATGCTCCTGTCTGTTTAAATCTAGCAAACAGAAAAGAAATCCCTAAAAGTATAAACTGGAGATTTAATACATCACTGCTTGAAGATGTAGATTTTATCAAATATTTTACAGAAGAGTGGGCTTCATATCTGGAGTATAATGACGTGCCTGGAACTTCAGCATCTATTCTCTGGGAGGCAGGTAAAGCTGTAATGAGAGGTAAAATAATTTCATTCTCATCACAAAAGAAGAAAAAAGAAAATAAACATATTCAGGAACTAGAAGAAACCATTAAATCGTTAGAAGCCTCTCAAGATGAAGAAATGCTGGATAAAATGCGTAAAGCAAAATTGGAATTAAAAGAATGTATTAACAAAAAAACTCAATTCTTAATACAACGACTTAGAATCGAAAATTTTGAACAGAGCAATAAGTCAGGTAGCTTTTTAGTTAAACAGCTCAAAATAAATAAGGAAAAAACAACTATAGTTGGTGTTAAAGACTCGACTGGGAATACAGTTTACGATCCTGAAAGAATTAACAGCATTTTCAGAGATTTTTATAAAGACTTGTATTCGCCCCAGCTAAACCCATCAGATAATGAAATTAATGAATTCCTGGATAAAATAACACTTCCTAAACTATCAGATAGTCAAACAATGGAGCTGGATTCACCACTGACACCAGTGGAACTCCAGGAAGCCCTCAAAAGCATGTCCAATAAAAAGGCTCCAGGTCCAGATGGATTCCCAGCAGAATTCTATAAAGAATTCTGGAATATCCTGGCACCACTATTTCACAAAATGCTACAAGAAACTGAGAAAAATAACAGTCTTCCAAAAAATATAAATTCTGCCAACATTAGTCTCCTGTTAAAACCAGGCAAAGATCCTGTATTACCTACCAGTTATCGTCCAATATCTCTTATCAACATTGATCTTAAAATAATTTGTAAAGCCCTCTCAAAAAGATTAGAAAAGGTAACTCCTCTAATAATACATCCAGACAAAACTGGTTTTTATAAAAGGGAGACATTCATCCACAAATTCACGCAGATTATTTAATTTAATAGATTATTCTTACAGTAAAAATATTGAAACTGCAATATTCTCTCTAGATGCAGAAAAAGCCTTCGATAGAGTTAACTGGAAATTTTTATTTGCAGCCTTACATAAATTTGGTTTTGGAAATTATTTCATAAACTGGTTAAAAATATTATACACTTCCCCATCAGCATGCATTAGGACAAACAATCAAATATCTGCTAGTTTTGCTCTGCAAAGGGGAACCAGGCAGGGATGTCCACTCTCCCCCTCACTGTTTGCTATTTTATTTGAACCGCTAGCCGCAGCAATCAGGCAAACTACAGATATTAAAGGCATAAAATGCAAGAACATAGTGCACAAAATCAGTCTATATGCTGATGATGTGCTGCTCTTCCTCCGGCATTCACAAACCTCCATCTCTCAGGTTATTGGACTGATAAACTCCTTCTCAAAAGTGTCAGATTACTCTATAAACTGGCTAAAATCCACAGTTCTACCAATTAATTGCTCTTTCAACAATTCACTTACTACACAACTGCAATCGGGGAATATTACATATTTGGGTATCAAAGTTTCGCCTAAATTAGCAGATTTAACAAAACTAAACCACACCCCACTTTTAAAGAAAATTGAGGATGATCTGGCTAGATGGAAATCTTTACCCATATCTCTCATGGGAAGGATCGCATCAATAAAAATGATGGTTTTGCCTAGAATAAATTATTTATTCTCAATGATCCCAAATAAACCATCATCTGACTGGTTTAGATCCCTGGACTCCTCTATTTCTAAATTTCTGTGGAAAGATAAACGCCCTCGTATTAGATTAAAAACACTACAGAAATCCAAAGATAAAGGAGGACTAGAATTACCCAACTTTTATTATTATTTTCTAGCCAATAGGCTAGAATACATTTCAAAATGGATAAAACACACACCCCTTGATGAACCCTGACTAGACGTAGAACAGACACTTTGCAATAATATAATGATCTCAGACCTTCCATTCATTAGCTCAAACATAAAACGACAGGAATGCTTTAAAAGCATCAATATCAGCTCCTCTCTGACAGCTTGGTGGGAGTTTCTTAAAATGACAGAGTCTTCACTAATCCCATGTAAACGTACACCCATCTGGAACAACCCTGACATCCTACAACAGAATAAGATGATAAACTTCCCAGGTTGGAGGTGTAAAGGAATTGAATATTTGGAACATATATATGAAGAAGTGGACTACATCCCATTTAACAGATTAATTACACAATATGGGATTGATAAGAATAAATTTTTAGAATATCAACAAATTAAATCTATAACCAAAAATAAATTTAACCTTAATAACACTAGGATTGACATGTCTACAAGTGTATTAGAATTCCTTAATCTTAACCCTCCCAAATTACTATCTAAGGTTTATCAGAAACTCAGTAAAATAGATGAATCTATATCTCTTCCCATTGTAAAATGGGAGACAGACTTGTCAGTTAATTTTGACCAAAACTTTTGGTCGCAGATCTGTCTGAGAACTTTTAAGATGACTAAAAACTCGAATTTACAACTAATACAATACAAAATCCTTCATAGAGTACACTATACAGGTCAACGGATGTTCAAGATGGGTTTCGCATCATCTAATATTTGCTCACAGTGTACAGACAATATTCCGGACAATTACATCCACGCATTTTGGTTCTGTCCACCTGTTCAGAGGTTTTGGTGCCGGATATGTGAAGACTTATCAAAGTGTCTGAGATGTAATATTCCACTCTCTCCGTCAGTTTGCTTATTGGGCCACTTAGAGGATGTCACCTTGGAGACAAAATCAATTCATATTATTCTCACTGCCCTATGTATAGCAAAAAAAACTATACTCATGAATTGGAAAAATAAAAATGCACTTAGTATTAAACAGTATAAAGACCTTCTGTTAGATATTACATCAGTCTTGAGACAGCCTGTACCCCCACATCGGACTATTCTCTCTGGACTTCTTTAATCGGCTCCAACACGTAGTGGAGGTGGGTGGTCCCCTTTGATTCTGTCCCGTGGGGCATGGTGGTCGGTGTGGGTGGGGTGTC
>NW_023623096.1:0-765 GCF_014905685.2 Nematolebias whitei | reverse complement strand
GGGTCATGGGCCTGGAGCGGTGGCGCCCGACTGGGGAGAAAAAAAAACAACATTCCTTATCATTCACAAGCTGCTGGGCTGATTGAGAGAATGAATGAACTGTTAAAAGAAAAAAAAAATGCTGAGAAAATTAAATGACAAACATGATTTGACTAACTGGAAAGTAAATTTGTTGCAAGCTGTGTTTCAATTGAATAACAGACCCATTGCACCAGGCACCACTCCTCTAAATCGAATGATACTCCAGAAAAAGAACCAATCAGAATGTGGAAAATTGATGACAGAGCAGAGCTGCCTGTCAGAGCAACTCCTGGATCTGCTGGATTAGATCTGAGGATTGTAGAGCCAGTGACAGTGATTTCAGGTCAAATTCAAGTTATAAAACTTGGTTTGGGTCTGCAATATCCTAAAGGCAGCAGAAGAAAAATGGGTTAATGTACCTGTAAACAAATGTTATATAAGAGAAAAATAATGATTCTTCCTCTATCTGTAAGCAGTACTTTTTGTCTCTACAGCTTGATGTTTCCTTGATCTTTGCTGACTGGGGCTGCCCAGGAGCCAATATGGGAGAAGCTGGTGGCAGGCGCCCATCAGATGGGAGTGCAGGCTGTTTGGGCATCACGTGCCTTGTCGCAGGTGCCATGGTCCTGATGGTCAACGTTTCATCAGCAACACCAGGACGTGTCTTGGAGGAGGATCAGGTGTTCACGTTTGGTTGGAAAAATGCAAGCAAGAACAGAGTGCAAAGTAACTTCACATGTTTGA
>NW_023623095.1:0-4476 GCF_014905685.2 Nematolebias whitei | reverse complement strand
TACTTGAGGCTCTTGTCGTTCTGGTTCTCGTTCCCACTGGGTAGTCCGTATCATAACAGATAATGCTCCAGCCAGACCATACCCAGAACGAAACCAGAAGCGAACAAGCATCATCATCCGCTAACGTTGAGAACATGGACAATTTTGGAGAGGTTCTTAAGAAAATTATGGCTCAACAACAGAGCACCCAGGCAAACTTACTGGAACTTGGATGCATGGTTCATGCTATTAACAGACAACTTGTTTCTCCTTCTCCCACAGCCGCAGCTTCGCCGTTACCGAGTCCTACCGAATTCAGCCCTGTAAGTCCTTCCACAAATCCACAATTGTTTGTAAAACCCTCCAAACTTTTTTCTGGAGACCCTGATCAATGCAGAGGATTTTTGTTACAATGCAAACTCGCCTTTAAGGGGGCTCCTCAGTATTATTCTTCTGACATCGCTAAAATAAACTTTTTCATTAACCAACTCAAGGGAAACGCTCTAAAATGGGCTACTTCGTTTCTTCACCACCATGAACTTGAGACTGTATCTTTTGACTCTTTACTCACCGAGTTTTGTAGAATATTCGACCGTCCGCTGCAGCAATCCAACGCCGAGAAGCGTCTGCTGGGATTACGGCAGGGCCGGCGACCGGCGGCAGAACACGCTCTCGACTTCCGCATCCTGGCGGCCCAAACAGGTTGGAACGACAGGGCCTTACAAGGTACCTTTTTGAATTCACTGTCCGATTATGTGAAGGATCAGATCGCCGCTCGTGACGAGCCGTCTAGCTTCGACGCGCTAATTAACTTAGCAATATCTCTCAACGAACGCTTCCGGGAGCGCCGGAGGGAGCGGAACTACAACTCCCAGAATCCTTCCGGTTCCACAGAACAGCGGAGTGGGGCGTACAACTACAGTTTTACTCCAGAGAACTACAAATCCCAGGAGGAGTCTTCTAATTCACAGTCTGATCGGCCCGAACAAATGCAGATTGGTCATACTCGTTTGACGCCTCAAGAGAGGCAGAGACGTAGAAGTTTGGGTCTGTGTATTTATTGTGGGAAGAACGGTCACTTTGTAGCCTCCTGTCCGTTTCAGGGAAACTCCAACGCCCACCAATAAAGAGGGGGATACAGGTGGGCACGGCATCAATCTCCCCTCCTTTAAGACTTATGTTACCCACTGTAATTATTATCAATCAAGATCGTTTCACTGTCACAGCCTTGATTGATTCTGGTGCCGAACAAAATTTAATCACTCAAGATTTGGTTAAAGAGTTCTCCCTTCCAGTCAAGAGGATTGATTCAATCTCTATTGCTGGGGTTACAGGGGAATTTTTGGCCCAGGTCAATTTTAAGACAGCTGACCTTCATTTAATAACCTCAGGCAACCATCATGAGACCACTAGTTTTTTTGTATTTGAGTCACCTACCTCTCAATTAATCCTTGGGTATCCCTGGCTTAAGACTCATAATCCTCATATTAATTGGGAGTTAGGAAGGGTAGAAGGGTGGAGCGACAAGTGCTTAAGGTGCTGCCTTCGCTCAGGGATCTCTAACAAGTCCAAGCCCAAATTAGAGTCCTGTGAATCCGACCTGTCCAGTGTTCCTCCAGAGTATCACGATTTAGCTCCTGTTTTTAACAAACAGAGGGCCCTATCACTACCTCCACACCGCCATTATGATTGTTCCATCGACCTCCTTCCGGGAGCCTCTCTGCCTTCTAGCCGCCTTTTTAATATTTCCGGTCCTGAGAGGGAGGCTTTGAGGTCATACATTGAGGAATCCCTCGATTCAGGGATTATTCGCCCATCAACTTCGCCTCTAGGTGCAGGTTTCTTTTTTATCTCTAAAAAGGACAAGTCTCTGCGTCCCTGCATCGATTACCGTGAACTCAACAACATCACCATTAAAAATAAATACCCCCTTCCATTAATCAATTCCATTCAAGAGCAGTTACAACCAGCCACCATCTTCACTAAACTGGACTTACGCAATGCATACAACTTGGTTCGCATCAAACAAGGAGATGAGTGGAAAACCGCATTCAAAACCCCGTTGGGTCACTTCGAGTATCTGGTAATGCCTTTTGGGCTCACTAACGCTCCTGCAGTATTTCAGGCCTTGGTCAACGATGTGTTAAGGGACTTTATTGGAGACTTTGTTTTCGTCTACCTCGACGACATCCTAATCTATTCTAGAGACAAGGAAGAACACGTTCACCACGTTAGAGCAGTTCTACAAAGGCTCTATGAGAACCAACTTTTTGTAAAGGGCGAGAAATGTGATTTCCATGCCTCATCCGTGTCCTTTTTGGGGTTTATCTTTGGGGAGGGGTTTTTCAGGACCGACCCTGAGAAGATTAAGGCAGTGGTGGAGTGGCCAGTTCCGGATACAAGGAAACAATTGCAACGATTCCTGGGGTTCGCAAACTTTTATAGGCGTTTTATCAGGAATTACAGCCGCATCGCCGCACCCCTATCTCAGCTTACCTCCACGACCAGAACATTTAAATGGACTCCTGAGGCCGACGCTGCTTTCGGTAAGCTGAAGGATTTATTTTCATCCGCACCCATTCTTTGTCATCCAGACCCCACACGGCAGTTTATCCTGGAGGTGGATGCTTCTGATACAGGAGTCGGGGCGGTTCTATCCCAGAGGTCGCTACTGGATAACAAGGTACACCCCTGTGCATTTTTTTCCCGCCGATTGTCTCAAGCAGAAAGAAATTATGATGTGGGCAACAGAGAATTGTTGGCTGTTAAATTGGCTTTGGAGGAATGGCGCCATTGGCTTGAGGGCACAGAGACTCCCTTCTTGATTTGGACAGATCATAAGAACCTCACATATTTGAGAGAGGCTAAACGGTTAAACCCCAGACAGGCACGCTGGTCCTTATTTTTCAACCATTTCAATTTCACTCTGACTTTCCGACCTGGTACCAAGAACATCAAGCCTGACGCTCTCTCCCGCCAGTTTTCTCCTCCAGACACTCCGGAATCTGTGGAGGGCATCATCTCCCCGGTCTGCATCGTCGGAGCCCTTACCTGGCCTATTATGAAAGAGGTTCGTGAGGCCCACCTGACGGAACCTGATCCTGGCACTGGTCCCCCTGGCACTTTATTCGTCCCCTCTCATATGAGGTCCAAGGTACTTGACTGGCTCCACACCAATAGACTTTCTTATCATCCCGGTACAGCACGTATGCTGTCTCTTACTAAGAGACATTTCTGGTGGCCCACGCTCTCTAAAGATGTCAAGGACTTTGTCGCAGCCTGCTCCACGTGTGCCAGGAATAAGACCGGTACTCAGCCTCCTGCCGGTCTCCTACAGCCTCTGCCGACGCCTAGCCGACCCTGGTCTCACATTTCAGTGGACTTCGTCACTGGGTTGCCCCCTTCGGAAGGTAACACCACTATCCTAACCATCATCGACAGGTTTTCGAAAGCAGCACATTTTGTCTCGCTACCCAAGCTCCCATCGGCCATGGAAACGGCGCAAATCTTGGTCCAACAAGTTTTCAGGATTCATGGCATCCCTTCAGATGTGGTCTCAGACAGAGGGCCGTAGTTCATTTCTCAAGTTTGGCGTTGTTTCTGCAGGACATTGGGTGCGTCCACCAGTCTCACTTCGGGGTATCATCCTCAGTCAAACGGACAGACTGAGAGGTGCAACCAAGAGCTGGAGACCACTCTGAGGTGCATTGTGGAGCGTAACCCCTCGGCGTGGAGTCAACACCTTGTGTGGGTCGAGTACGCCCACAACTCACATACCTCCTCGGCCACAGGTATGTCACCTTTTGAGGCTTCTCTGGGTTATCTCCCTCCCTTGTTCCCCAGTCAGGAGACAGAGGTGTCAGTACCATCTGTCCAGCACCATTTTCGCCGTTGTAGACGTGTCTGGCGCCAAACACGGGCGGCTCTTCTTCGCACAGCGGCGCAAAACAAGAGGTTCGCGGACCGTCACCGTTCCGCCGCACCTGCTTATCAGGAGGGCCAGAAGGTATGGTTATCCACCAGAGACATTCATCTCAAGGACACCCCCAGGAAATTGGCTCCTCGCTTCATCGGCCCATTCACGATTGACAAGATCATCAATCCCTCGGCGGTGCGTCTACAGCTCCCCAACTCCTTGAGAATCCACCCTACCTTCCACGTTTCTCAGGTAAAACCTGTTTCAGAGAGTCCATTGTGCCCTCCTGCCGACCTCCCTCCACCCGCCCGACTTATCGACAACCATCCTGCCTTCACTGTCCGTACCATTCTGGATGTCCGTCGCCGGGGACGGGGCTTCCAGTATCTCGTGGATTGGCAGGGCTATGGGCCGGAGGAGCGATCTTGGATTCCCCGTTCCTTCATACTGGACCCCAGCCTTATCACCGCCTTCTTCAAGGCCCACCCCGAGAAGCGCCTTGGGTCGCCCAGGGGCGTCCCGTGAAGGGGGGGTACTGTAAGAGTTGAACTTGCTGCAGCCCCAAGATGGCCGCCAATCAT
>NW_023623094.1:0-4476 GCF_014905685.2 Nematolebias whitei | reverse complement strand
AGCTGTGGGATAATGAGCGGTGACAGGTGACATGAGTTGAGTGATTACTGAGTGTGCAGCATGACAGAGGAGCTGACAGAGAGCAGAGCTATGACAGAACCCCCCCCCTCAAGGTCCGGCTCCTGAAGGACCACCAGGCTGGAGAGGGTTCAGTCGATGAAAGTCTCTAATGAGGGTTTTGTCCAGAATATTGCGTGAGGGCACCCAGGAACGTTCCTCCAGGCCGTACCCCTGCCAGTCTACCAGATACTGGAGTCCTCTCCCCCACCTTCTGGATCGAAGAAGGCGTCGGACCGTGTAGGCTGGGCTCCCCTGAATGAGTCGGGCGGGTGGTGGGAGGTCGGTGGTGGGCCGAAAACGTGGCAGGACAAATGGCTTGAGTCTTGAGACATGAAACGTTGGATGAATGCGCATGGACCTGGGTAACTGTAAGCGAACAGAGACAGGATTGATTATTTTGGTAATCAGAAAAGGACCAATGAAACGTGGTGCTAGTTTCTTAGATTCCACACGGAGAGGAAGGTCCTTGGTGGAGAGCCACGCTTTCTGGCCCACCTTGTACAATGGTTGAGGCGTTCTCCTGCGGTTAGCCCCCCGAACGTACCTTTTGGTGGCCAAAATTAGGGCTCTCCTGGCTTTTCTCCAGACTCGCTGGCAACGTAAAATTGCGAGTCGTGCAGAGGGAACCCGAGCTTCTCTCCCCTGGACTGAAAAAACAGGGGGTTGGAATCCAAAGACAACATGAAAGGGTGAAATACCTGATGTAGAGGATGGAAGAGAGTTGATTGCTTGTTCAATCCAAGGGAGGTTGGACGTCCATTTCCTCGGGTCCCCCTCGCAGAGGAGCCGAAGCTTGGTCTCCACCTCCTGGTTGGTACGCTCAGATTGTCCATCCGTTTGGGGATGAAAACCTGACGAGAGGCTGACCGAGATCCCTAGCAGGTTGCAAAACTCCCTCCAGAACTTGGAAATGAATTGGGGACCTCGGTCAGACACAATGTTCTGGGGGAGCCCATGGAGCCTGAAAACCTCTTTGGCCATGATAACGCTGAGCTCCTTGGAAGAAGGTAACTTGGGGAGAGGAACCAGGTGGACCATTTTAGAAAAACGGTCCACAATGGTCAATAACACTGAATTACCTTCAGAAGGGGGTAATCCAGTCACAAAGTCCATAGCAATATGTGACCATGGGCGTGAAGGAATTGGTAGTGGTCGTAGCAGCCCGGCAGGTGGGCGATTGGAAGACTTGGCACGATTGCATTCGGGACATGACTTGACAAAGTGCTTGGTGTCCTCCGTAAGCGTAGCCCACCAGAATCGGGCGCAAATGAGTTGGAGGGTCTTGGTGATTCCTGGGTGACAGAACAACTTTGGTGAATGGCATAATTCAAGAACCTCTTTTACCTTTTGATTGGGGACAAACAGGCGCCCCCTAGGACAGGTGGGTGGACGTGGCTCGGAGAGTTGGACTTGTTGGAGATCGAGTTCTAATTGAGTCAAAGAAAGACGTACGGTCTCAGGCAGGATGAACTCGACCTCTTCTGAGGGCCCTTCCTTGACCTCAAAGACCCGGGACAGGGCATCCGGCTTGGCATTCTTGGGCCCGGGTCTGTAAGAGAGGGTGAAACTGAACCGAGAGAAAAACATAGCCCACCTGGCCTGACGGGGATTGAGTCTCTTTGCTGTGCGAAGGTACTCCAGGTTTTTATGGTCGGTCCATACCAAAAAGGACTTCTTCGCACCTTCCAGCCAGTGCCTCCATTCCTCCAGGGCCATCTTGACTGTCAAAAGCTCACGGTCTCCCACGTCGTAGTTTCTCTCAGCGGGGGAGAGTGCCCTGGAGAAGTAAGCACAGGGGTGGATCTTACCATCTGTGCTGCGCTGACTGAGGATGGCGCCCACCCCGGTGCTGGATGCATCGACCTCCACAATGAATTGTTTCTCGGGGTCTGGAGAGTGCAAGATTGGAGCAGAGGAAAACAATGTTTTGAGCTTCTGGAATGATTGGTTGGCAACGGAGTCCCAGCTGAACTTGGTCTTAGATGAGGTGAGAAAATGAAGAGGAGCTGCAACTGAACTGTAGTTCTTAATGAACCTCCTATAAAAATTTGCAAAACCGAGAAACCTTTGCAGCTGTTTACGATCCTTGGGCTTGGGCCAATCCACCACCGCTGATACCTTCCCGGGTTCCATGGATACTTGACCTGGAGAAATGTTGAACCCAAGGAATGAGGTGGACACTTGGTGGAAAGCACACTTCTCTGCCTTGACAAACAAGTTGTTCTGTAAAAGGCGGGTTAAGACAGCTCTGACATGGCGACGGTGAGAAATGCTATCTTGTGAAAAGATAAGTATGTCATCAAGGTAAACAAAAGCGTAAATGTTAATCATGTCACGAAGGACATCATTAACCAGGGCTTGGAAAACGGCAGGAGTGTTGGTGAGGCCGAATGGCATAACAAGATATTCATAATGGCCATCTGCTGTATTAAAAGCCGTCTTCCATTCATCTCCCCGCCGTATCCTGACCAAATGGTAAGCGTTGCGAAGATCCAGTTTGGTGAATATCTTAGCATTTTGGATTATATCAAAAGCAGAGTTCATGAGGGGCAGAGGATACTTGTTCTTTATGGTTATTTTGTTAAGTTCTCTATAGTCAATGCATGGACAAAGTGACCCATCTTTCTTCCCTACAAAGAAAAAACCTGCACCAGCGGGGGATGCTGAAGGTCTAATGATACCAGCTTGGAGGGACTCTGTTATATATTTCCTCATGGACTCTTGCTCGGGACCAGACAAAGAATATAATCTACCCCGAGGGGGGGTAGAACCTGGGATCAGGTCAATACCACAATCGTATGGACGATGTGGCGGAAGGGACGTAGCTTTTGATTTATTAAAGACCTCTTTCAAATCATGGTACTCTTTAGGTACCTGACTTAGATTAGGATAGGTCTCCTCATTGGCTGTGACAAGGGCTGGTGAACTGGGTTGGCTCTGAATACATGTAGAATAACACTCATTAGCCCATCCTACAATCTCTTGGTTCCTCCAATCGATTTGGGGGTTGTGTTTGCGTAACCAAGTGGAACCTAAAACCACTGGGAGTTGGGGTGAATCAATAACAATGAATCTGATCAGTTCCGAATGGTTGTTGGCCGACACCATGGTGACTGGAACAGTTTCAAGACTAGATTGACTTAAAGGATGACCATCTAAAGCGAGGACCTTATGGTTGTTAGGTGATGGAACAATGGTCAGATCTATGGATTTGGCAAAGGTTTTATCAATGAATTCCGTGTCGGCCCCTGAATCAATAAAAGCTGAGACGATGACGGGTTGACCACCCTTTATTATGAACTTGACCTTGGACTTGGACATGATAGGTGGAGAGGACTTGATCTTATGACTAAGACTCAACAGGAGCCTCTCTTCTCCTGCTGAGCCTGGTCTTTTACTGGACAATGATGACAATCATGACCGCCTTGACCACAATAAAAACAGAGATGGTACCTCCTCCGACGTTCTCGTTCCTGGGTGGTCAGACGACTTCTTCCTAGTTGCATGGGTTCCGTAGCATACAGAGGATCCTGAGGGCTCTTGGTTTGTTCCGTTTTAGGTTCATGATCCACAAGGTGATGTCTGGTTCTGGACATGGCTGTGGCCTTGCCTCTGTTCACGGTCACGCTCACGCTCACGCAGGCGAAGGTCAACACGGGTGGCCACCTCCTCCAGCTGGCGTAGGGATGAGGGATAGTCCATTGTTGCCAGCACATCCTTAACATCTTCATTAAGCCCCCTGAAGAAGGCGTCAGTGAGTGCGTGTTCATCCCAATGACTGTCTGCTGAAACAGAGTGAAAGTGAATGATGTATTTGGTTACAGAATCCTTGCCTTGTTTAATATCAAAAATTCTTCGGGCTGCCTCTCTCTCAGGGAGGATGGGGTCAAAAACCCGACACAACTCTTTGGAAAATTCAGAAAAATTACGACATACCACGCCACCGTTTAACCATTCAGAAGTGCCCCACGTCTTGGCTCTTCCAGCGAGAAGTGAGACAGCATAAGCTACTTTAGCATGCTCAGTGGGAAAACATGAAGGTTGCAATTGAAATTGAATGTCACACTGAGTCAAAAATGGTCGACATTGCTCAGGCTCACCTCTGAAATGTTCAGGGGGGGCTAACCGTGGTTCTCTTGGTGCAGGAGTCAACAGGGTTTGGTTGATGACTTGGTTTGACTGTTGGGACAAAGCTTGAAGAGAAACAACCATTTCCTGAAGCCCTTTCTCAAGTTTACTAACAGCCCCTTCTACCTTAGAGCACCACTCTCGGGTTGGTGTTGGATCCATAATGGCCAGATTCTACTGTCATGAACCAGAGGCCGGATCGCAAACAACAACAACAACCACTGAGAGGGTTAAAAGATTCATTGTGAAATAAAGTAAAACTCTGGAGTAGGTCCGGTTCTGGGCTGG
>NW_023623093.1:0-4476 GCF_014905685.2 Nematolebias whitei | reverse complement strand
GAACTCGCGTTAAACGATGAATATATCCCAGCATCTGTTCATCTACAATTGGTGGCCCGTCACGTGCTCATAAATGGACTGTAACTAGTGTGCTAATTGATTTTCATGTTGGCATGTGTTATAAAATAACAGTTGAACCGTGCGTCTTTACGCAGCCGGAGCTGCGCGCTTGGAGCTGCACCGCCTGAAGCGAAATGCTGCATGTTTTTAAGCGTGTTGGTCTGTGATGCTCAGAAAGCTCACAGAGAAGCTGAAAGTGAGTCACAAGTCTTTATAAAGCTGAATTGTACGTCTGTATGTGTAACTTAAGCTGGCTTTGAGCTGTGGAAACGCTTCATTCTGTTTAAACTGTGTTCCGGACGCTTCTGGTCCGCTTCGGTTCTGTGGTTCCGACTCGGTTCTGGAGCTTCGAACGAGTTGTTTTAAATAGCTAGAAAGACGTTTTGTCACGGAGCGCCGTTCTCTGTGCAGCTCAGGGGGTTGTTTCGTTACAATTTTTAACAGAAAAAGTGCATTTTGATGGTTTAAAAGACGAAAAAGTGACGAACTATTTTACGCTAATCTAACTTGCTAGCGGGGGAATACGCTTCGTGGTTGGTTGTTTGCTGCTTTGGAAAGCTCTGATTTGCTGAGAAAGGTTGACTGACGTCACCTCCCCTCACCCCTACGCTGCGTCATTGGTTGAGAAAGACCGTGTGTAACGTTCTGATTGGATGAGGGAAGTGTCAATCACGTCACCCGGAAATGAAGACTCGTTTTCATAGGGAATAAAATCTGCTTTTTAACGCTGGAAAGCGCATTAAAGCTGTGTTCTGAAACGCTGTTTACATTCTTCGAAGCTTATTCGCTGAAAGTTCGCCACGTTTGAGTTTAAAGACCGTCATAAAATGATGCTTTTGAACTACGCTAGCGATGCTAAATTTTAAGCTAACAAGCTAATGACCGGGTGGAGGACGTGTCACGTCACTTCCCCCAAGTCGGAAATGAGCTTTACCGTGCTTAAATTCGCTAAATACGGCTGCGATTTTGTTCCACAAAACTCATGTTTCATGATATAAGGTCTGATTGGAAAAATTTTGCCACGTTTGTGTAAAAAATCCGTTCAGAAGTGTTGGTTTTCACCGAAGCAAGCCGATGCTAATTTTAGCTAACAAGCTAACGACCGGACGCCACAGGAAGTTATAGCACCCCTAGTGGACGACACAAACAGTGTCTGAGTTAAAATTGTTGAGGATCTGCTGACATCTTGTGGAGAAGACGTGGGATCACAGGTTTTCACTTCGTTTTTAGGTGAAGAGTGACATTAAACGTTTTTATTTTCCTGAAAGGCAATTTTTTGAGTTAAAAAACTTCCTCAAAGCTGAATAAACACTGTTATCTTGCGTTTTAAAAGTTATGAAGGTATTTATGCTGAGAGCTTTTGCCAAACAAATTTTTATTCACTGGTAAATCCTTGAGAAACGGGTACATAATAAGAATTTAGAAACTTTTAAATAAGTTACAGTTACAAATATTCACAGAGTTGAATAGTTTACTCATTTTGCTAGAAGATAACGCACGTTTAAATGATAAATCACTAAATAAGAGTAAAGCTTATCAGGAAAAGGAGATTTTCTGATTTTATTTTACCACCTAAACATTTACATCTACTATTTAATTTCTAAATAGCAGATAATGGCGGACGGAGAGGGAAACACTGACCCCTTACAATCCGAGGATGTGGTCCAGACAGCCTTACACATTTTAACAAATCCAATTCTTGGCAAAACTTTGGAGGACTTGCAAGTCCTTGATGACGATCAAAGACATGAGGAGCTGCAGAGTTTATCAAGAGCAGCTACAGTGAAGGAGGACGCAAAATCAGGCCGCGTACGGTTAGCAAAAATCTCTCTGCTTCTGAAGGCGGAATTAGACCGTTTGGTGGTGGAAAAGGGCGTGCTATTCAACGGATATAAGTCTGAAAAAGAGAGGTGTGACGAATTGATAAGTGAATCTGAGGCGCTGCAGCAACTCCTTGAGGCTGCTGAAGACCTCTCAAAGAGAGAGCTGTCAGAACAGGCTCAATCATATGAGGAGAAGTGTGCCGAGCTGATAAGTGAATCTGAGTTGCTGAAACAAAAGATTCAAACTGATAAGGACCTCTCAAAGAGAGAGCTGTCAGAACAGGCTCGATCATATGGGGAGAGGATTGCGGATAAGGAACGAGCGTACCAAGACGCGTGTGCAAATAACGATGAGTTACAAGCACGGTTGCAAACCGCTTTAAGGGAGCTGGCCGATTGCAAGGCAGAAAAGGGGTTAATAACCCGGAGTTGGCTGACTTTACAAGGTGAAAATCAGTCAACAAATGAGCGTCTGGCAGCTTGTGAGGAGAAGTTAGCTACAGCTACAAACCTGTTTTCTGACATGGAGCTAGCTGGCTCGAGACTCAGAGACGAGCAGGGTCAGCTACAACCACCCCAGACAGGTGCTGTTGCACCTCCTCCCCTTAGCCCCGTTTCAACACCCCCAACCCGGGGGATAAGGACGGGTCTGCACCCACTTGCACCTCTTCCTCCTGACGCCAGGCAGTCAACTCCACCCCCAACTCGGGCGGTGGGGTTCGACCTGCACCGGTATGCACCTCCTCCTCCTGACGCCAGGCGGTCAACTCCACCCCCATCTCGGAGGGTGGGGACAGACCTGCACCAATATGCACCTCCTCCTACCAACCCTTATCAGCCACCCCCACCCCCACCATGGGCAGTAGGGGCAGGACTTGATCAGTCTGCACCACCAGTCACACAAGTTCGACCGGTGATACAGTCTCCTTCAATGGATGACTTGCAGAAAATCTCAAAATATGTGCAACGCTTCGTTCCCGGCCCTATGGGGTCCGCAGGAACAAAAGCGTATCTCAAAGATCTGGAGTTCAGATTGAGATCTTATCCTAATGCTACGGTAGACGATAAGATAAGTCTGATACGGCTCACTTCAGACAGAGAGGTGTTCACCTTCATCGAGCGTCTACCTGATGCGACGAGGAGGGATTACAACCTTCTGTGTGAAGCTTTGATCAGAGAGTACGACCCCTGCACGGGGCCTGCTGGTTTTCCAGCTGCAGACAAGGTCACGCAGGGCAAGACTGAACATCCAAAAGTTTATTACAAAAGAATCTTCCAAGCCTATTTTGGTAACAGAAATGAGACCGGAATGGAAGAAGATGATGGTTTTAAGTTTGTTTTCAGCAAAAATCTCCACTCTGATTTTAAAAAATCAGTACAGATGATGGCAAATTTCAGAGAAAAATCCATCAGTGAGATTAAACAGTGTGCTGTGAATGTGTTTGAAGCATGTTCTCATGCTAAGACGCCCATTGAAGTGTTTCCTAGTGTAAAGGTTAAACCCCTCCCTCTTGAACTAGAAGGACGACGTGCTTCGCCGCCTCCTCCTAAGAAGAAAGAGAGAAAACAGTCTGTTCAAGCTAACAAACCGCGTACTGACGGTGCACGCTGGGACAAAAAGGCTCCTCTTTCGGAGGAAGCCAGTGATTATCGAAAATTGGGTGAACGCAGGACGCAACGATATGTGAAACCATATCGGCAGGGGCAGTACGTAAAGGAAACCCCGCAAGACGTACCTGACCGTCCCCCACCTCGGATGAAACGAACCGAGGCGAAAAGATCACAAAAGTTCCAGAAACAAGGCCCTACACCTCTGAGCTCGGAAGAGACAGAGAAACTACGCAGGTTGTTAGAAACTTTGAAACACACTGACACGGGAACCCAACCAGGAGCACTTTGCAGTAATGTAATTCCTATTACATCTGAGGGCGCGAATGACAACATAACAGATGTCGGTGGAACACACCAAGACGTTGCTGTGGTTGCCTCAAACAACCCCTCATCGGAAGAAGGGGGGGTAAACACACACACGAACGATGACGTGTCATCACAGGCTGAACACTCAGAAACAGCTTCTGCTGTGCTGACGGTTCAGGCAAACCAAAATTACACAGATAAGGCTGAACGCGTGAAAAAGCGTCAGAAAAAACCCAAGAGGTTTCTGTGTAACTTTATCAGAAAGGGGGTCGCCAAAAAGGCGTACCTGTCAGTAACACTTGAAGGTGTCCTCACACACGAAGCACTCTTGGACGGTGGGGCAGACATAACAATCATGTCAGCTAAACTGTTCGAGGAGCTGAGGACGGCCGCTGCCAGTGTTAACAGGATAATACCTCTCTCTGAATGTGCTATAGAAATGCAGGGTCTCTCAGAAATGAAAACAACCCTGACAGCTATAGCAATGGTTCACATGCAGATTGGCAATATGACACTGTACCACCCGGTACACGTGACCCATGTTGACTCATTCCCATTTTTGGTTGGCCAGGATTTTATAAATCGCTTCGGCGCGATTATAGATTATGGTGATCAAACAATGTGGACAACAGTGAGCAACCCACTGCCAATCGATACGCCTCCGGAGTGTGACACA
>NW_023623092.1:0-4477 GCF_014905685.2 Nematolebias whitei | reverse complement strand
GTTCAGTTTTCTGGTCCTTCATCCTGGGTACAACCTCGGTCTTAACAGAATGTCCCAGCCACACCAAGTACCCTCGAAGGATTCAGGAGCTGAGCAGAGCCAACTCATGTTCCAGACAATGTTGCAGAGAGTAGAAAGGAATGAAGCAACTCTCGAGCGTTTAGTAGCATTACAGCAGACTAACCAATCTAACTTACAAGAACTGGGCAGTATGATGTTCTCTATCAAACAAGGGATGACCCAGCTGCTACCACCAGCTACAACATCTACTCCAGAGGTTAGTTCCCCCACTCATGTCTCTCCTCAACCAACCGCTGTGGAGCAAAATTTAAAGCCTGCTGAATTATTTGATGGGAACCCTGAACTATGTGGGGGCTTTGTTCTGCAATGTAGGCTAACTTTTCAGAGTGCACCCAGTCGTTTTTTGCTGGATTCAGCCAAGATATCGTTTTTCATTACCCAATTAAAGGGAGACGCACTACGTTGGGCTCAGGCTCACTTATCAGCTCATCAGCTCGACACACTAACCTTCTCCTCCTTTTTAGAAGACTTCGTACGAGTATTCGATCAACCCCTCCAGAAGTCTGAAGCAGTTAAGAGGCTACTCACCCTTCGTCAGGGCTGGCGATCGGTAACAGCACACGCCTTGGAGTTTCGAATCACCGCCGCCCGAACCGGATGGGGAGAGAGCGCTCTTCAAGGTATTTTCCTCCACTCGCTCTCTGACTCCATAAAGGATCGCTTAGCGACGCAAGAGGAGCCTCAAGGTTTGGATGAGCTAATCCACCTCGCCACCCGCATCGATAATCAGCTTCAAGAACGTAGATGGGAGAGAGACTACGATTCCCAGCATGCCTCAACTTCCGGCTCTTCGCACACGTCACGACGTCGCTCAACGTCTTATCAAGGTGACTACATTTCCCAGGGTACCACTGCTTCCGGATTCAACTGGACACCTAGATCAACTCCAACACGGGCGCTGGAGAATAAGACCAATATTGAGCCGGAACCTATGCAGTTGGGCCACACTCGTCTGTCCGCCGAGGAGAAACAGAGGAGGAGAAGACACAGAGCGTGCATTTATTGTGGCCAACAAGGACATTTTATTGCTCAATGCCCGTTGTTGGGAAACGACACATCTCACCAATAAAGCAGGAGATATTGGTGAGAACTACAACTTCTTCTTCTCCTGTTTCTCGTCTGGAGATCAACACCACCATCATCGTGGGTCTCGAAAAGAAGTCTGTTGCCGCCCTGGTGGATTCCGGAGCAGAACAGAACCTCATCAGCCAAGACCTAGTGGATCTCCTATCCATCCCCACTCAGACCCTTTCCACGCCGTTATCTATGGAGGGCCTCACTGGACAAAAACTCGCCTCCATCCACACTAAGACCGGGCTCCTGCACCTCATGATCTCCGGGAACCATCATGAATATTGTGAGTTTTTTGTTTTTCAATCTCATGTGTCTCAGCTCATTTTAGGTTTCCCTTGGCTGAACAAACATAACCCAGTCATTAATTGGAGATTAAAAAGAATAGAACAATGGAGCCCACAATGTCTTATGAACTGTTTAAGAACTGCAATTCCTTCCACATTAAAACGCAGTAATTCTTCTGAGTCTATTGATCTGTCAAAGATTCCTAAGATGTACCATGACTTAGCTCCTGTGTTTAGTAAACTAAAGGCCTCATCCTTACCTGCACATCGACCGTATGACTGTGCTATCGAGCTGTTACCAGGGGCACCTCTTCCCTCTAGTCGCCTATATAATCTTTCTGGTCCTGAACGAGACTCCATGCAGGAGTACATTTCGGAATCCTTAGACTCAGGTATAATTCGCCCCTCTACCTCTCCGGTTGGAGCAGGTTTCTTCTTCGTGGCTAAAAAGGATAAGACTTTGCGCCCTTGCATCGACTACAGAGGATTAAATCAAATTACAATAAAAAACAAATATCCGCTACCCCTCATCGACTCCATCCATGAGCAGTTACACCACGCTAAGATATTCTCTAAGTTAGATCTCCGTAACGCTTATCATCTCGTTCGTATACGGGAGGGTGATGAGTGGAAGACGGCATTTAAGACCCCCTTAGGACATTTTGAGTACCTCGTTATGCCTTTTGGCCTCACTAACGCCCCCGCAATATTTCAGGCTCTGGTTAATGACGTTCTGAGAGACTTTTTGAACAAGTTCCTTTTTGTGTATTTGGACGACATCCTTATATACTCACAAGATGAGGAACAACATGTTCATCATGTCAGAACTGTTCTCCAACGTCTCTACGAAAACCAACTTTATGTCAAAGCAGAAAAATGTGAATTTCATGCAAAGTCTGTTCCATTTTTGGGCTTCATTTTTGAAGGGGGACACTACCGCACAGACCCTGAAAAGACTAAGGCAGTGGTGGAGTGGCCAACGCCGGAAACGAGGAAACAACTTCAACGATTCCTGGGCTTCGCCAATTTCTACCGCCGCTTTATTAAGAACTATAGCAGGATCGCTGCCCCCCTCACGCAATTAACATCCACTCTTAGGACTTTTAAGTGGACTCAGGAGGCGGACAAGGCTTTTGGTGAGCTCAAGACGCTTTTTTCATCTACCCCTGTATTGTGTCACCCAGATCCCAAGAAACAATTCATCCTGGAGGTAGATGCATCTGACACTGGAGTAGGAGCTGTCCTTTCGCAGAGGGCATCTCCTGATAACAAGGTACACCCCTGTGCGTTTTTCTCTCGGCGCCTTTCCCCCGCAGAAAAGAACTACGACGTAGGGAACCGTGAGCTTCTGGCCGTGAAACTGGCCCTTGAAGAATGGAGACATTGGCTGGAGGGCACGGACACTCCATTTCTCATTTGGACGGACCACAAAAACCTCACGTACCTTCGCGATGCCAGACGGTTAAACCCAAGACAGGCAAGATGGTCTTTATTTTTCACAAGATTCAATTTTACCTTGACTTTCAGACCCGGATCCAAGAATACGAAGCCCGACGCTCTCTCACGACAGTTCTCACCACCGGAGGACACCACACAGGAACCAAACATACTACCATCATCCTGTGTGGTTGGCACTCTTACCTGGTCCATCGAACAGGATATCCTGGAAGCCCAGAGGTCAGACCCTGACCCAGGAACAGGCCCCGCTGGTACTATGTTCGTTCCTGCTAGTATCACAGCGAAGGTCCTCGACTGGCTCCACACACACAAGTTCTCATGTCACCCGGGTCTTGCACGCATGATTTCCCTGACTAAGAGACACTTCTGGTGGCCTACCTTAAATGCTGACATTAAGAGTTATGTTGCCGCTTGCCCCACCTGTGCCAGAAATAAGACTGGTCACCGGCCACCTGCTGGTAAGCTGCTGCCTCTGCCCACTCCTAGTCGTCCATGGTCGCACATCTCTCTCGATTTTGTTACCGGTCTGCCCCCTTCTGATGGCAACACCGTTATCCTCACTGTGATTGACAGGTTCTCGAAGGCAGCTCATTTCGTTCCCCTTTCGAAACTTCCTTCGGCGTTCGAAACGGCCCAACTGTTGGTCCAACATGTCTTCAGGGTTCACGGCATTCCGTCCGATGTGGTTTCTGACAGAGGTCCCCAGTTCATATCCCAGGTATGGAAGTCTTTTTGTAATTCTCTAGGGGCCTCTGTCAGCTTGACATCTGGGTACCACCCCCAATCCAACGGGCAAGCCGAACGGACCAATCAGGAACTGGAGACTGCCCTTCGATGTGTTGTGGAGGACAATCCGTCCTCATGGAGCCAACATCTGGTATGGATTGAGTATGCTCACAACACGCATACATCATCCGCTACTGGCATGTCTCCATTTGAAGCATCTCTAGGTTACGCCCCTCCTCTGTTTCCAAGTCAGGAAGGGGATATTGCGGTCCCGTCCGTCCAACACCATTTTCGACGTTGTCGTCGGGTTTGGCGCCAGACCAAACTCGCCCTACTCCGTACAGCCACGCAGAACAAGGCCCTTGCAGACCGTCATCGCTCCGCAGCCCCATCCTACAGGGTTGGACAAAGGGTGTGGCTCTCCACGTGCCATATTCAACTGCGAGACACCCCACGTAAGTTGGCCCCTCGTTTCATTGGACCATTCCCCATCATCCGCATCATTAATCCCACAGCTGTCAGACTCCAGCTACCATCATCCATGAAGATTCATCCCACCTTCCACGTGTCCCAAATCAAGCCAGTTACAGTCAGCCCTCTGTGCCCTCCGGCCGACCTCCCTCCGCCCCCCCGTCTCATCGATAATCACCCTGCCTTCACGGTCCGCCGTATCCTGGACGTACGACGCCGTGGGCGGGGTTTCCAGTATCTGGTCGACTGGGAAGGTTATGGGCCAGAGGAACGATCATGGATTCCTCGGTCCTTCATCCTGGACGCCAGTCTCGTCACTTCGTTCTTCAGAGCACACCCCGAGAAACGTCTCAGGTCGCCAAGAGGCGATTCTTGAGGGGGGG
>NW_023623091.1:0-4479 GCF_014905685.2 Nematolebias whitei | reverse complement strand
GGAAATCCACTTTATTCTAAATTTAAGGACAGTTTATTTCTCTAGTCATCCACACAATAAAGTTCTCAGCTATTGCCAAAATAAAACGAGTAGATTTCCCTGCATCCCTTACCCCCACCGGTGGGTCCACAGTGTTTAGAAGAAGCATGGCATCAAAGCCCTGCAGCTCCTTTTTATGAGAATCTCAAGTAGATCCAAGAGCCAGCAGTTCTCTGGAATGAGCTAGGTTACACAAAAACATCTGACATGACTGCAGCTGCTCGTTTGTACATGCACAACAGAAAGAGGCTGCTTCTCTGCATTTTATCGACACTCACTTAAGATAATGAGCCGTGCTGGGGGGTATATAGATTGCGAAGTGAGTCTCAGAGCGTCTGTACTCCCGAGGAATTTGCAGGCAAGGCAGATAGAAGGGATTTAGTGACGGAGCAGCAGTGGCAATTTGTCAGGATTAAAGCTGGACGGTGAGCTGTTGCCGTGGCATCAAGTGTTGTTCATTAGCCAAGGTTGTTGGGGAATCTCACTTTTGTTGTGCGAGCATGTGGAGGTCATCCGAGCGTTAATTCTGCTTTTAATCCTGCTTTTAATCCTGCAGTCATGATGAATGTTGCCATGTTACAAAAATATAAAACCTAAATACGCCAGTTATACAATAAAATGTCAGTTTTAATGCCCAAAATAACTACTTATTTCTATTAATTTGCATGATATCTCCACAATCTGAGCTGTCAAAGATAATACTGAAAGCAGTAAAGATTTCTTGAAACATTTTTACTGAATAAAGTTCAGGCCACAACTGTCTGTTGTGTCAAAGTTCTCGTAAAGACGTTTAATTACAACCTGATTTAACTGATAGCTTCTGACCACAGCTGAAATTAAGTACTCAATCAACCAATACAAAAAGAAAATCAATTATTCAGGTAGAAATTCTTAACTGCTCCAGCATGTCAAATGTGGGCATTTACTGACTATTTAATTCTACATATTAACTATTTTTAAAGTTATGTAGCCCAGTTTGAACTGTGTTATATAGTACCAAACTAAAGTGCTGAACAAAATTCATAGTAGTATCATTTGAGTTTAAAAACAATGTCTAAGTGCTAAAAAGTGGAGAAAATATGAAGGAAAACCTCCTTTGTCATTTAGAAGTGTATCTTTTCAAAAACAGTTCATATTTGGTCGAGAAAATCTAGTTCAAGCAGACTGAAACAGGAAGTTGTCATTTTTACTATGGTCCTTGAATGTTACATTAAAGTTTTTTTAAGGGGTACATGCCATGTGGCGAATTTCACAAACTACTCTTTGAGTTGTGCTAAGTATCAATCTTGTTCAGTTTTGTTTTGTATTGGATTAAGCATTTTATTTTGCCCAATTAGATGAGAGTGGGCGGGATTAATGGTACGCTGCATGAAACGTGAGTCTGTGTGAAAAACCAGACAAGCGCAGAGAGCACAGCGCCGCAGACGTGGGAAAATAACAGAGTAAAGCTGTGCATTACAATGGTTAATGCAGAGTTGCCGACTGTAACGGACTTTAAGAAACATATGAAAGGTAAATACGTTTGTATGTTTTATGCTGCTTCAGAATGATACAGGTGTAGATGAATACCATGCTAACTTAGCACGCTAGCACGATGTAGCAGCTAGTTAAATGATGTAACAGCTCAGGTTTTTGTATATTGAAATGTAAATGCTAACATTAGTGGCTGTTTTTCTCTTTATGTCTCCATATGAGAAGCCAATAGGGACTGAGAGCTGTTAAAGCGTACAGTGGACCAGGAGCTAATCTTTGGACCTGCTGGATGAGTTAGTTCCCCATTCAGCCGTTGGGTTCCTACCATTGAAATTTGCTGCCAGGAAGGATCTCGTTCATGTGACATCACCTGCATACTTACCATACTCAGTGCCATAGTAAAGGGTTCTCCACATCTACCTTTCCTGGTCCAATCTCAAACTCTGAAGGATTTGTGAAGCACAAAACTAAACCAATGCACGTGCTTTTTATTTTATTTGCTGAGTGAACGAACGAGCGGTTTGGTTTTAGCTCCCACTCACCCAAGCATCGATTCAGGGCTGTAACGGGTTATTTTGGGGTTGAATTTTATGTTTGAAAAGCCTTACCTGAAATATTAAGAGGTACTATGGATTGCATCCATCCATCCATTATGTTTACCCGCTTGTTCCATTTTGGGTCACGGGGTCGCTTCTATGAAAAGTTACCAAGTATAAAACTTAAATTTAAAATGTGAATGCAGTACACTAAATTTACAGACATCTAACACGTTAAAATATTGCTATAAAAAACAAACTTTAGTCTATATACCTTCACAAGCTGAATAATGTCATTTTTTATAAACTGGTTTTATGATTTTTCTTGGTTATTTGTGGGCTTTTCAAATATTTTTATATTTATATGTTAGTACCATAACCAGTTTGTATAAACTGAACATCAAACTGTGCTGAAACTATTGAGTTTAATAGCTTTAACTATATCTAAATCTAAATTTATTTAAGTGCAAAAACGTTTTTAACCGAAAAGACAAGAATAGATTTTTAAATTAACTAATTAATTATTTAATTAAATTATTAATTTATTGCACTAAAATGTCCTGAATACAGTGACATCCTACTCCTTGTTAGTGAGCTGGTGAACCATATTTCACTCCTCTTCATCAGGAAGTGAACGAGCTTTTTATGAAACACAAGGTCAGACTTTTTCTGACAGTAATAATTATAATCTTATTTAAACCTATAAATGTTACAGTTTGACATAAAGTTATTAATTCCCACATTTCTTTCTAGTTCAACATAAAAAAGGATGGATTATAATTAGTTTGAGCAAAATGTGTTACAGCATTCAGCAATGCTTCAAAGATCATCCAGAAACCATAAAGTATCACAATTAGAATATTTTATATCATTCTAAACATTTTTTTTGTTTGTTTGGTCACATATTGTTTGCAACAACAAAGATTAATGCTTACAAAAAGACTGTCAATTTCTACAACTCTGTTCATCTTCATCATCAGATCAGGGTTCTTTGCTAATTTTCACCTGAAAATTATTAGAATCTGACAAATCGAACTTTATAACAATTTATAAAGGATTTGTGTGCATGTTGATGTACCAGTATTTTTCAGACTATAAGGCACGCTGGATTATGAGGCGCATTAAGCAAAACAAGTTCATTTGGACAGATTTTTGTGCATCGTGTACTACATAAAATGAGTTTGAGGTCAACTTTTCTGAGCCTGATCCAAAACTGATCAATTAACTGATTACAGGCCCGAACCCAAAAAACAAACAAAAAAATATTTTTATTAAGTTTTACTGCTTTTGTAAGCAAATCAGTTTGACATGATAGTTTTCAAAACATATTTCAAAGAGAGGACAATATAAGATTTCAACAAGAGTCATTGGATTATTATAGTTATAATTATTATAATATTATAGTTATTAACGGTCGGCGGACGCGCAGAGCTGATCCAAATTGGGTCAATGGCCGCGTGCGTCCACTGATGCAGCGGCTGAGTCCAGTTAAGCTTCAGGTGGGTCGCTGGCAGTGGTCTATCTGGACTTTTCTTTACCTCTTTCAACTGGTCGGTCAGCGTTCGGTGAAACGGTCGTGCGCGGCTGGTGATCCAAATTGGATCGTCAGCCATGTGCATCCACTGACTGAATCAAAAGCCCGACACTGACCCGGCCCACCCATCCAGCACATTCTTTTGGCCCAGCTCAAATTTTCAGGCCGGGCCGGGCACAAGCCCGGGTTAGAAACGACAGCTCTAGTCTGCAGACGTGTTTCAGTCAATCCGCTGGCTGAAAAGCTTACAGCAGAGAAACGAGGTGTTCAAAGACTTAAATCAGCTCCACTCAGAAGATACACCAAGACTAAAGACGAGCATCAAGCTTTCAGAAAAAGAGAACAGGCAAAAACTTGTGAAGTGACCAAGTCAGTCCCAATGTCAGGAATACATCATCCTGCTATTTTTTATTTAACAGACACATCAAGATTGTAATTAAAGTGTTATATTGTTGAGAGTCATAATACTGACAACTCACTCGGGATCTGAAGATGAAAAGAATGTTTAAATATTTTAAACAGTATAATTGAAATATCATTGCGATCAAGAATTCCTTTAAGAATAACTTGGCCAAGAGCTCAGTACGACGCCTATCTTTACCATACCATTTTATTTATAAAGCACTTAAAACAGTGACAAGGCCAACCAAAGTGCTGTACAGACAGAACAACAGGTAACACACAAAGCAAAATACAAAATGAAGTAAATCAAAAATATAGACATAAAATCGATGCAGATAAATATGACGACAAACCAGTGTGGAGCGTACAGGTTCAAAACACAGATCATCTGGTGTTGAAAGCTACTGAATAGTCGTGGGTTTTTAAATGGGATTTGAAAACCGAGAGGGAGGGGGCCTGTCTGACAAACAGAGGTAACTCGTTCCAAAGTCTTGG